>NC_045550.1:2714374-2789374 GCF_009769535.1 Thamnophis elegans
CCCAACATTTCAATCATTATTCTAACCTGTGTACATGCAGCTTTTAAACAAAACCATTGAAAACCAGGCAAGATAAATTAGCTGCTACCTAAGGGTGGAATGCCATGCCCAAACTATCACCAGCTTATACGTGCCCAATATTCTTACACTGACATGAAACCAAGATGGTGGAGGTGCTTGGTTAAAGGGAGGCAAGCACAAAAAATGGCTGTATTTTTTACTAGATCCCCTAAGCAAGATACTTTGCTTAGAGTGGAAATCTCCAAATTCCCTGCCAGTAGGAGGAAGGCTTCTTGAAGACCCAGAGGAGAGTTTTCTCAGGCTGTATGAAATACCTCAGGTTGGAGCTCTTGAGTTTAGATCAGAAGTTGTGTCCTGTGGGTGGATGGAGAACTTTGGTCAGCAACTCTCCCCACTCCAAGAATCAAGAAAGACAGATGGAGCTACTTCTGAGGAGTTTCCTTTATTGTTTCTCTCCTATAGGAAGAAATCTTAACCAAGGAAAGCAACTATTTGCATTACCATGGACATATTCTGGGAATCACTAGGGAGGAGCTGTTTTAATTCTCTTCCTCCCAACCAAACTTTCCATGCTTCGCTGCCTTTTGGCCCTCTGGAATGCAGGCCGTGCCTTCCGGGAATCCAGACTGCATTCCATCACATTTGATTCTAGTCCTGGAAGGTAGCCCTGTGGATCAAAAGTCCATTTCCTTTGCTGGTGGTGGCCAAGAAATATTTTGCTTCTGTAGCCTCAGATAAAGTCAGTTTCCTGAGATTAAATAGAAAGAAGGCAACTTGCCAGGGGGGAGGTTTGTGCATTTGTGTGTATCTTTGTGTGTGTTTGTGTGTGATTGACTAAACTCTTTTTCTTTCAAGATTGATAGTCAGCAGAAAAATCTTTCTTTCCCTCACTTTTTTGTTAGCATTCAGAATCTGTATCAAATATCAGCCCTAATCCTAAACCTGCCCTGACCTTCACTACTGTCCCAATAACAAGAAGTGCAACTTGTATTTGTGTTATTTGTGTTATAAACATATATGACATCGACTGTTTGTCATGAATCTTTGACCAGGAACTGTATTCTAGAAAATTACTAATTCCACAATTTCTCATATAAGAGATCCTGCATCTCGTGACCTCAAGACTGGACTACTGCAATGCGCTCTACATGGGGCAGCCCTTGAAGAGCATTCGGAGACTTCAACTTGTCCAGAATGTAGCCGCGCGAGCGATTGTGGGTATACCTCGATACACCCACGTTACACCTATCCTCCGCGAGCTGCACTGGCTTCCGATCGGTCTCCGGATACGCTTCAAGGTGCTAGTTATCACTTATAAAGCCCTTCATGGTATTGGACCTGGGTACTTGAGCCTGCTGCCAATTACCTCCCAAAGACCCATTAGATCGCACAGGGTGGGCCTCTTCCGGGTTCCGTCTACCAGCCAATGTCATCTGGCTATGACCCGGAGGAGGGCCTTCTCTGTGGCAGCTCTGGCCCTTTGGAACGAACTCCCCGCAGAGATTCGGACCCTCACCTCTCTCCAGGCCTTCCGAAAAGCCATTAAAACCTGGCTGTGTCGGCAGGCCTGGGGTTGATGAGCTCCCTTCCCCTCTCGACTTGTGTGGTTGTTGGCTATTTTAAATGCTTGTCTTGTACTTGTGTGTTCCCTTTCCCGCTTGAGTTGTTCGCCGCCCTGAGTCCCACAGGGAATAGGGCGGCATATAAATAAAACAAATCTCAATCTCAATCCTATGTAGATCTTATCTTTCTGCTCCTTCCATTTTCTTCCTCTCTTCTTTTCGAATTTAACATGGAAGCCAAGCATAGCAATCTTTTAAGCTTTCAGCAAAGTCAATAAACATGGATATAAATAAGTATTGCTGTGAAATGAATGCCAACTATGAACTACCTAATGCTATAAAGTGAACCAAAAATAGCCACAATAAATTAATATGATACTAACTATAGAACATAACTTGATTTGGAAACTGGCCCGCGTCATACGTTCAGGTTGAATATTTTATGATACAAGAGGTTGGTGCCTATAAACTGGCACAAATTTCATCCATGGTCTTTATGAGACACATTTTAGGCTACCCCACAAACAACCCACAGTCTTTGGAAGTTTCAAAGTTGCAGAAGTGAGTAATCTACTTCAATAGTTAACACAGAGGTGTCAAACTCAAGGCCTGTGGGCCAGATCTGGCTCAAGGGGTGCTTAGATCTGGCTCGCGGGGCTACCCTGGAAACAGCAAAAGTGTCTGTACCAGCGAAAATGGAGTTTGCGAGGCCCTCCTGACTTCTGTTTTCACTGGCAGAGGGTTGCAGGAGGCCGTCCCTGTTGAAAATGGAGCTCGGGAGCCGGTTTTTGCTGGTCGAGCGCTTGGGCCACCACAGGTGTCCCCCCCAACACAAGTGATGTCATGCTGGCCATGCCCACCCCAGCCCCCACCAACCCGAGGTCAAACACAACCCTGATACAACCCTCAATAAAATCGAGTTTGATACCCCTGAGTTAACACTTACTCTGTATCAGAGGTGGGTTCCTACCAGTTTGCACCTATTCGGTAGAACCAGTTCGTCAAATCTACTGAACCGGTTAGAAGAGGTTCTACCAGTGGACCCGGAAAGCAGGCCACACACCTACAGAAGGGGTTCCAAAGTTTTTTGAAACCCACCACTGGTCCTTGGAAATGATTATTCTACACTATCACACTCCTATTTATAAAACTCAGTGCCTCTGTGAAAGGTGAGGATGACTACTGCGTTTGTGGTGCAGTCAGAACATTGCGTGTGTTGAAGTTGTTTTAACGCAAACCAAAGATGCCTTTTAAAAAACAAGTTTTCATCCTATTCTTATGCATGCCAGTGCTGTGTGTGAGGTAATTTAAGGTGGTTCTGACAAGTGTCGTCGGCATCTTCATCTCCGGTCACATGGGCGGCAAGCCACTCCCATCCAGTCACATGGGTGGCAAGCCACTCCCACAAAGGAGGCCACACCCACAGAGCAGGTTCGAACAATTTTTTGAAACCCACCACTGCTTGACACATACAGTATTCATACTGCGTATGGAAATGAATCTATTCTGTGTATCCCAGTCCAGTTGGCAGGTTGCAGCTATTCAATATTCAATATCCTAACAGTTGAAGAAGGCCATCGTATTCTACGCCAATGTTTAAATCATTTAATTTTTTTCGGTTTCAAACTGCCCTGTGTGTGTGTGTGTGTGCACACACACATTATATATGTTTGAACTGAGCATAATATAATAGCCTTTTACATTCCAGAGGGACAGAGAAAGACACAAATATAGACAAATGATCAAAAAGGAATAATTGCTCTAACAGCAATTTCTGTGGCAGTGTTTAACATATATACTTCCTTGGCTCCCTGTACACATGGCTCTAGAATGTAAAATGTAATTGCATTTTCCATTCTTCTTTCCTCTTCAATATACAAGCACCTCTAGAAATCTACTTGTAGAATATTATGTAGGTTTCTCTGCTTCATTTAGCTGCTTTTCTCTTAGGAAAACACATTATGACTTTCTACAAGCCTTGATCGATTTCTTAAGAGGCCTTATCTGATTGCTTTTATATTCTATTGATTTTTCTGAATTAAGTTTTATGGCCCTCAATTATTTTCTTGTATGATTGTTCACATCTACGTATGTTGCACCGTATAATTACACACTGGCATGATTACGTTCTACTTGATAGTCCCATTTTAATATACGGCACTTCCCCCCCTCTCTTTTTTTTTAATATGAAGATTATCTTCCATATGCAGACCGATCTGTTGGATTCCATGCAATGGAAGATAAACCCAGATCATAGGAGCCCTTGTCTCACTGTGCAGGACACTCTCCTGCCTTTGTGACATCTTGACAGAAGCGTTTATTGCAAAATGTTGTGATCATCAGCTTCATTAGGAAAGCATTTAACAATCATAGGAGATGATTTTTATAAACCTGCTGTTCCGCTGACTGGGGGATACCACTATCACAGCACAATTAAGTTTCAAATGGGTTTTGAACACTGATGGCTAATATAATTCCGCAGTAGCATTAGACTGTTGCATTATACAATCATTTATCATTTGAGGGGAAATTCTGACAGTACTCAAACGTCGAGCCCTCAATTAAACTGTCTCCTTTTACATAGTCTTCTGGAAACAAGCGCAGCCTCCTTCAGGTGATGTCTGAGGAAGAAGTTAAGACCAAAAACAATCGGCCGAGGAGAAGTTTAATCAATTGATTAAACGAGCCCAGTGCTAGAAGATATTTTTCTTATATAGTACATGTCCATCAACGCTTGTCATAAATGACACCACCAACGCCTGAATGCTTTATGGCAAATAGATCGCTGCTATTGTTTTAGGCTTTTTGAACCCTTTATGAATATAAATGTATAGGAGAAGGCGTTCAAAGGATCTGTTTGCCCTCCTAAAATAATTTATATTCCACACAGCACATGCCTGACTGATTTCCTCCTAACATTACAAAGTGGCGGTGTTATTTCATATTGCTGAAATTTGTATTATTATTTTTTTACATAAGAGAAGTCTTTTGATCTGCATTTATTAAGGGGAAAGAGATGCACAAGCTTAACCCGGTCTGACATAAACGCTGCAATATGTTCATTTTCTCCCTCTACAAATTCAATACATTCATATTCAGAATCCTTTATCTAATAGTGCTTATTAGATTGTTTTGGCTACAGCTGCAAAGCAATATATCACTGGAAAATAATAGGTATGTCTTTTTCAGACGATGATGTGATTTGCCTTAGCTACACTAGCATGAAAATCTGTACCATTTATTAATAAAAGACTATGTTAGATGAACTAACCTGCCTGACAGTCCTGAGAACAAAAGAGCTAATTTCTCTTTTGTTTGTTAGAAATACTTCTCTACCATAATAGGGTTACAAAGGGTCAGAGATCTCTGGAGCTTGGAACTCTTCCCTGCTTAATGATTTGTTTTACAGCATCTAATAAATTTTAAAACATGCATCAAAATATTACTGATATATATATAAAAAAAACACACCAACCCAAAAAAGCATGAATGCAAAGACGCCAAAACTCAGCAATAATTTGTGATAAAATCCTATTATGAAACCAATGGACCAATCTCATTTTATTTTTATTATCATTTCAGGGGAGGGTGGGAAGGCTGCGTTTGCAGGAGATGAGGTAATCGGCACCAAGACCAAACGAACGAGAAGTTCAAGCATTTCGGAGTCCTTAAGCCTGCTGTGACTAAATTAGCACTTATAGGTTAATGGTTATATACATCCTTGGTTCCTTTTCCAAGCATAAAAGCAACATTGTGCATACTTTAATTGGGACAATTTTTTTATGATTCATTCTGGAACAGGCTCCGTAGTAGAATCCATGAAGGCATCAAATATTCAAATCTCTCTCTCTCTCTCTCTCTCTCTCTCTCTCTCTCTCTCTCTCTCTCTCTCTCTCTGTGTGTGTGTGTGTGTGTGTGTGCATGCATTTGTGTATCTTGTGACTGCAAGGCTTAGTGATACATTGGACTAAACTGGGTTTGTTTACAAGTTATTTTGCCAGGAATCCTCAATGTTAGGTCAATACTTTTTACTGATACTTCCCCAAAGCAAAATGTGCTAAGCTTTATTTATCATGCAAAGCAGACCTATATTCACTTACTACATTTAAGGCAAAGCAAAGATTTGACCATGTGATGGCAAAACAATATGCCCCAAACTATTTATTTTGGAACTCCTGGTGTCACAAACAGGCACTCTTAAGGAAGCATACTGGTTTGAACATATGAGTAACTCAAACACTGCCTAAATTGATAAGTACTTTGGTTTCTTCTGTCTTTAAACTTATGTGGATCAATGGAAGACTTTGTCAGGGTAATGATTGAAGAGCTGACCAATTGATACAATGATGTAATACTGGGAATGAGTTAGAAAGGTGTTTGGGATGATATCACTTTAAGAGCCTGTAATAAGAAGAGGCCCTGTTGGGGTGTATCTCTTTTATTCCCTCTATGTGTGCTTCCGTGCTATAATTGCTGATTGCTGTTTGTTTGAGGTCCGACTAAAGTATGTGTATGTATATATTCTTTGTAGATACAAATCTCTGTTTACTATATTTACTGTATTATGGGTTGTCTCATATTGTGCACATTCTGACAGGTCCAATGCAGAGATAGGGCTTGTGTAACTAGTGAAACCAGAAGATAAACCCAGTGAGAATTTGCACCAGAATCAGAGGGTTCTGCATCATGGTTTGTTAGTGGTTAGTGCTTGTAACGGAAACAAGCAACATGGCTTCTATCAATGTAATGGATGATATTTCATGGTCTCGGCTGAATGAGACTAACTATCTCTCCTGATGTGTAAAGATGTAGATGTACCTGTGAAGGTACAGGTATGTATATATATATTTTGTAGATAATACCACTATTTAAATACAAACCTCTGTTTACTATATTTGCTCATATAGGTTGTCTCATATAGTCACGCTGTGCACACAGGAAAGACATCTATTGGAAAACACCCAAGTTTTTCCAAGAATTCATTGGAGCAAAGGCTACATCATTTTCTGGGAAAAAAGGACAAGGTTTTGAGAAACGAGTTTGCAGAGAACACAACACATCAAATTCATGTTTAGAATTTATGCAAATATTTTTGCTTTTTACTACGGATTTGTGGACAATTGTATATAAGGCAGATAGATAGTGGTTAACAATAAATCTGATCAATGATGGAATTCAAGGGGGGGTTGGAGTTGCTTGTGGCTACATAAGGATTCTAGGCTGGTCTCTCCTTTAACTCTTCCTCCACTACTTCCCCAACATACATATTGCAAAGGGTACAATTGATTAACCCTAACATCCTCAACATTGACTATAAGGCATGACGTCTTAAAAAACATAGCTACTTTCTTTTAAGTAGCAGAAGAAATGCTGTAAAGATACTTGGGGGGTCTTGAAAGGGCTATGGAAGAAGTCCTTCAGGCAATACAGAAAGATGCTCAGATCTATCACTCTGAATATCCAGATCAAGGATCTCTGTTTAATTTCTTTCATAGCTCTTTTGAGACGGAATTACATTCAAAATGGGAAAGAAAAGCTACCAAAGGAAAGCATTTTTGGCAATAAGCAGAAATAATCACAAGCTAAGCACAACAATGGAAGACACAGAATGTTTGCAAAAAATACTTAATTTGCACCAGAAACTTAAATGTTCCTGTTGCAGCTGGCAAATCTAATAATTGCTTCTGTAGACATTTGAGCCTGGACTGGGACCTCACAGATGTGATGCATCCAGAAATGAAATACTTCAGCAATTGAACATCTTTATCTGCTCAGTTTGAAAAACCATTAATTTCACACTTACACTGGCAGTGATTTATTTACACCCTTTTGTCCTGGCAGTATTTGGCTAATACCTGAACAATAAAAGCTGAATTGATTACATAAAGAATTGCTGGGCTGCCAGTGGAAACAAACATAGAAAATTAAGTGTGGTTTAGTGAAGAGATTCGGATTTATGTTTAGAGAAAGCCTGAATATTAAGATAGAAGTTAATTAGGAGAGGAGCGAGGCACAACCTTGCCTAGCATTTTTTGTCCGTGACCCGACAAATGCGCAAACATCAAAAGTGCGCCGACAAAACCGCGGTGCTAAAAGCGCGATGTCAAAAGCGCGCCGACAACAGTGCACCAACAAAAGCGCGCCAATAGAAGCTTAAGATAAGGTAAGGTTTAGGGTTAGGTTTAGGGTTAGGTTTAGGGTTAGGTTTAGGGTTAGGGTTAGGGTTAGGTTTAGGGTTAGGTTTAGGGTTTGGTTTAGGGTTAGGGTTAGAGCACGCTTCTGTCGGCACGCTGTTGTCGGCGCGCTTCAGCGCTCATTCGTCGGCGCGGTTTTGTCGGCGCGGTTTTGTCGTTCGCGCATTTGTGGTGGAACCTTTTTTGTCTGGGGTTGGGTTCAAAAGATACCAGTGGTCATATTTGAGGGAAAAAAAACTCTCATGCAACATCCTGGTGACAGGGGTTGGAATAATGAAAGCAGCATTGCCATGTTTTGGGACATGTATGTGATGTCAAGACGCACGTCGAAAAGGGGCAGGGTTTGTGTCTGGGACATTGCTTGTGTCACTCAAGATCCTCTTTGCCCCTCCCTATGTGGAGACTACTGAGTATTTCTTCAAATTAATTAACCCAGGCTTCAGATGTGATTGCATTCCTTGGTCCAAGCACTTCTCTGGGGTCAGGGCTATTAGCTGAATGCAAAAGAACAACCAAATCTCTCTCACACTCTTGGGCTCCTCATAGCAATCTTTTCTAGTCTTCCTGCTGTCACATCAATTTGTTGTTCCTTAAAAGAGATTTGTGTTCTGCTTCCACTATGTGAGAGGTGTTATAAAACAGTCTTTGGCTATTCTGAGTGCATCCAGTGGGTTAGCTTTAAATGAGAGTCATTCTTTATCAAATCAGGTTTTTAAAAGATAATTGGGGAGAATCCATCCTACAAAGCTGGACCTATGCTTAGTCTTGCATGTTCTTCAACAAGAGGTGTTAAATACTTAGTGCTTTCGAATCCTTCCTTGCTAGCTCAGTGGACTCTGCAGGACAAATGAGAAGCTAGGAGACCAATGCAACACTCATCTTGATCCACTTAACTTGGGATTTCTGGCCCAAATTGACCCAACCAAACTATTTAACCCTGGGAAAAATGTTCAGACAAAATTAACCTAGCAATCATCTCACCTAGCAACAGAAATTTTAGGCTCGATTGTGGTCATAAGTCAAGGGCTCACCTGTCAATACAGATTTCAAGAAAAACTTCCATACTCCTGACTAGTTGCAAGATTAGGTTTAGGAGTAGACAATTTAGATCAAAAAGTTTACTTTAAAGCATTTTTTTTTTAAAAAAAGAAATCTCATTTGTGCTAATGGACTGAATGGAACATTCATTTTCTACCAGGTTGCCCTCCTGCCCTGGAGGATGAGGTAACTGATTTGAAATCTATTTGAAAAGTATGCTAATTCCTTTCCATTAGCTTACTCCCAAGGCAAAGAAGGATTCTTGAGTTCAAACAAGGCAGCAGCAGCAGAAATTCAATTCTTTTATTTAGCTTCCATAATGGCTATCTTAAATATATATATATATATATATATATATATATATATATATATATATATATATATATATATATATATATATATATATATATATATATATATATATATATATTCTCTAAAGTATATATATATATTCTCTAAAGTATCTCTTTTGCCCATTTTTCTGCAAACTGGCTCCCTGTTTTCAGAAAAAAAACAGTGTTATAATGCATCATAATACATTAGTTCAATTGTTGTCTAGTCTTCTAATCCCAGGAGGAAAATTAATAAATAAATAAAAAGCTTATTATGAGTTAGTATCATTTCTTATAGTAAAACCATTCAAATTGCATTGCAAAAAAAAAAAGAAATAGCCAACTTGAAATGTTTTGATTAAAAAAAGGTGGAATATTTTATTTAAAGTTTGAAATAAAAAGCATTTTTTAAAATATAGTTTTATAAAAGTAATAGGAAAAATGTTATATTACTATAAACACATTATGTGCCAAAATGCTTTATTTTGAATGCACTGTTTATAGCAGTGTTTCTCAACCTTGGCGACTTTAAGTCCTGTGGACTTCAACTCCCAGAATCCCCCAGGCAGCATAGGACAGCTGGCTGGGGGATTCTGGGAGTTGAAGTCCACAGGACTTAAAGTCGCCAAGGTTGAGAAACACTGGTTTATAGTGTTTAAAGACTAGTATATATAGTATCATTAAATATAATATAATGCAGTGCAGTGGTGCGGTGCAATGCAATGCAATACGTATTATATATAGTAGTTATATAAACTATTCTTGATCAAATAAATTATTGGTATAAGTCAGTATTAAATGCTAAATTTAGAAATGCCACCTTAGTATGAAAATTAAAGGGACATATAGAAATATTATCACATTTGAAACTGAATTTCAAATAGTGTTTTGAAATCTAACTCTACTGAAATTTATACTAATTCCTTTTAAAAAGTTTTTTTTAAAAAAATCTTCAAATTAACGTGCAGTGAAACATTTTGGCTTGACATACAAGGCAGCTTTCTTTTTAGAGTTGAGTTTTGGCATTCACAATGTTTTTACCAAAGCCCTCTAGAAGATTTTGCCAAAACTCCCTAGGAAATTTACTAAAAGAGCATTTATTTATAAGAATGGTTAGAAGCCTGCCAAAGGAACACAATCTCAATTTTTTAAAATACTTTTAGAAATTAAAAATTAAACCAAAAGGAATAACACATCGATTTAGTTTTTACTAATTATAATTTATTTCTATTCCTGTTTTAAGAATTCAAAAAGTAAGCATAATATATCTGCAAAATATGTAACCATTTAATGTTTAATAAAAAAAAATAGGCACATTTTTCTCACCGTATAAATTTCATCTACTCTCTTTCTTTCTATAGAGAGACTAAAGTTTGCATTGCTTATTTTCTGACCTTCCTTAAAAATATTTAGGTTATAATGCATCTATTCAATTAAAGTATTTCTAATTTCCTTAGGCATCAAATCATTAAATTAAATTAAGAACAAGTGTTAGCATGCTAGAAGATTCAGCTCTAATTCAGGGGTGAGTTTCAACCGGTTCACGGCGGTCCCTGCGAACCGGTTGGTTGCTGAACCCGGAAGTAAGTAACTTCCAGGAACGGCGAAGGGCCCGCCTGCCCGCGGTCCTTACCCAGTTTTGACGAGTTCTGTGCTTTCACGCATGCGCAGGACGCATACAGCGCCTGCGCGATCATCCAGGAGCAGCTGGAGCGTCGCGCAGATGCTAGTACGCATGCATGCACCGCACACGTGCACGAGGACGCCGCCGGCCCCGTTCCAACCGAACCGGTTGGAACGGGGCGAGAAACCCACCCCTGCTCTAATTCCTTTGAACTCTTAGCATGTTCTTGCATTCCAATATACTTCAGAATAAAGTAGACAGTATATAAATCACAGAACATCCAACCCAGTATACAGTATTTAGATACAGTAAGATGTCAATGGGCAGCCTTTTTAAACATTATATTGAAAAGAAGGGAGATTTAGAAATAAAATTCTATAGGAAAATGAATTCAGCCTCCCTAATTTACTGGTGATGAAAACACTTTGAACATGGCTTGGCTAATTCAAGTTACAGCCTACTTTTTATGGCTCATTTAAGATGTGACATCATTACTTATTTGTTTTAAATGCCTTGCATCAGTTTTAACACCATAGTTACATAGGCAATTGCAAGCAGGTTTTTTGAAAAACTTTTTGGAGTTAGACTAATTTAAAATCACCTTGCTGGCTTCATTGCCAGAATCCAGGTTTGCCTATCTTTAGTCAAGCATTAGACTAAATTGTCCCTTACAGTTCTTAGTTAATTAGAGAAATGTTTTCACATCCTAAAACCATGTAATCTGAGATGCAGCTAAGGTAATGCTTAATAGTCATTTAGAGCTGAGTTGAAGAAGAATAACTTTCCACTGCTTTTTTTTTTGTTGACTCTAAGTTTTGTTCAGCTTTTCTAGAGATGTTAAATTTAAGGTTAGACAGACATACTTTAAAATGGTAGAAATTTTATTTTGTAAATGTGGAAGAGTAAATTGAGAGTTCATAAGACAAAAATCATTACACAAGTTTGGGTAATTAACTTTACTGAAGTCCCTCCTCCCATCTCTATCCTTTAGTAAAGGTAATTACTGAAACTTGTGATATATATATATATATATATATATATATATATATATATATATATAGATAGATAGATAGATAGATAGATAGATAGATAGATAGATAGATGATAGAAAGAATTTTTTATAGTCCTGCCAATGTTTTTTTTCAAATTGTTCAATGGAGAATTACATCAAACACCTGTGAAATATATGTATTTTGTAGCATTTCTTCAGTGGAGTGCAACATTTTCAAGCATATGTAATGACTGCTTTCTTATTTCTTTCCCTTCCCCAGTTAAGTACGTGGATAGTGTTGTTGTTAGTTACGAAGTCGTATCCGAACCATCGTGACTCAATGGACAACATTCCTCCAGGCCTTTCTGTCCTCCCCTGGAGTCCATTTAAGCTCACACCGACTGCCCTAGTGACTCCATCCAGCCACCTAATTCTCTATCATCCCCTTCTTCTTTTGCTCTCAATCGTTCCCAGCATGAGGCTCTTCTCCAGTGAGTCCTTCCTTTTCATTAGGTGGCCAAAGTATTTGAGTTTCATCTTCAGGATCTGGCTTCTAAAGAGCAGTCAGGGTTGATCTCCTCTAGGACTGACCGGTTTGATCGCCTTGCAGTCCAAGAGACTCGCAGGAGTCTTCTCCAGCACCAGAGTTCAAAGGCCTCCATTCTTTGGTGCTCAAACTTTCTTAAGGTCCAACTTTCACAGCCATCCATGGCAACTGGGAAAACCATAGCCTTGACTATACACACTTTTGTTGATAGGGTGATATCTCTGCTTTTTAGTATGCTGTCTAGATTTGGCATAGCTTTCCTCCCCAGGAGCAAGTAGGTTTTAATTTCTTGGCTGGAGCCCCCATCTGCGGTGATCTTCGAGCCCAGGAAAATAAAACCTGTCACTATCTCCATTACTACATGGATAGAAACTGTGAGAACTAAGAGAAACTAAAAGAACCTACCTTCACAGAACCCTTCTTTCTATGGCAGCAAGATAATTAAGAATATTTTAATGGATTAATCAGACCAATCACAGGTCTGCAAAAAAAAATTTTCGAGAGCTGTTTTGGTTTTTCCACGTAATCTTTATGTTTTTTGATGTGCTGAATCCGAAAATGACCTCCATTTTGTCATAGGACATCACGTTTCCTGACAATTTAGGTAACTATGTTAAATAAGGCAATACCTCAAAATAAATGGAAATAGACTTATAAAATTAAAGTTTTATTACAATATTTTCATGAAATCCTTTTTTGAACTGAAATGAGCTCACCTACACACACTAAACTCAACTCTTCTTCCTTGTGAGGCTTCTCTTAGTGCATTTGCGCTTGTGAATAGCATCTGGAATGTCTCTCTGAAGCATCCAACAGTAGTCAGCCATCATTGTAATGATCCATTTTCCCTGCTATCTCCTCTCCATCTCTTTAATGTCTTGGTGGAATCGTTCACCTTGTTCCTCACTCACAGCTCCCAAATTTTCAGGAAAGTAGTCAAGGTGGGACTGGAGGAAATGTACTTTCAAACTCATCAGGCAACCTAAAGCTTGAAATGCTTTCAGCATTCTTCCGACGATCTTTTTGTAGTGAGGATCTTTGTTATTGCCTAAAAATTTCTGTACGACTTCTTTAAATGCAATCCACCCTTCTTTTTGAGGATCCGTCATGGTATTGACACATTCTTGATCAACTATATGCCTTCTAATGTCTGGTCCAACGAACACATCTTCCTTCAATTTTGCCTCCGACAGGCATGGAAACTTGGCGACCAAATATTTGAAGCATTCTCTGTCTCTTGGAAGTGATTTTACGAATTGCTTCATCAATCCCAATTTTATGTGGAGAGGTGGTAGAAGAACTTTATGGGAAGTTACCAAAGTTTCTTGGAGGACATTTTTTTCACCAACTGTTAGCATCCTCAGCTGCCAATTCTTCTTGGTCCAGTGATTTTGTCAGTCTTGACTGTCCCATAGACACAGAAAACAAGGGCATTTGGTATACCCAGCTTGTTGCCCGAGCAGCATGCACAAGACCTTCAAGTCCCCACACACTTGCCAACCATGGTCTTCATATTTAAGTTTACGAAGAACCAATTCCAAGTTCTCGTGTACGGAATGACCTACAGGTATGGAAGCATAAAAACCGTTGTGGAGTAAAACTGCTTTGAGACTTCTTTTTGAAGAATCTATAAAAAGACGCTGTTGCTCTGAATCATATTGGATTTTAAATTTACCCATCAGACCTTCGACATCGATGCAATAAACCAACTTGTCTTCCTGGGTGAAGTAAGGAATGAACTCCTTTTCACGATGTCTGAACCATGGAGATGACATTCCTGGCAGCAATAAATTCCTGCTTTTCAGCCTTGATCCGAGGAATTCAGTGGCATCTTTGGGAAGATTCAAGTCTCTTACCAAATCATTCATCTCCTCCTGAGAAAACAATTTTGGTCTTGTATCATCTTCAAAGTCAGAACTTGATTCGTCATATGGTTCAGGTATGACTTCACCTTCATTGGAGCTAGGTATCTGTTCCAAGGTAGCAGGGGGCTTGGGTACTGGTATATCTGTACCATGGGGGATGGGACGAATTGCTGAGTGAAGATTGGTGTATGAAATGGAATGCTTTCACATCCCTTTCACATCACATGAACAAAAGTAACAGTCATCACTATGGTTCTTTTGCTCTCACCATACCATAGGAATCCCATGATGGAAAGATTTTTTTTTACCCTTGAACCAGTTTCGGAGGTCCTCAATACACCATTTGCACACTTTATGAGGCGCCAAAACTTTATCTTGATCTCCAATTTTTAGTCCAAAGTGTGCAAAGTATACTTTTTTCACAAAGTCTGTAATATTCTGCTGTTGCTTCAACACTGTATATTCACCACAGATGAAACAGAAACTGTCTGGCGAATTAATAAACTTTCGTGGAGCCATAACATAATGGTTGAAGAATGACGAGCTAACATGAATTGCAATGAAAAAGTGTGAACAGCCTAGAACAGTGTTTCTCAACCTTGGCAACTTGAAGATGTCTGGACTTCAACTCCCAGAATTCCCCAGCCAGCGAATGCTGGCTGGGGAATTCTGGGAGTTGAAGTCCGGACATCTTCAAGTTGCCAAGGTTGAGAAACACTGGCCTAGAACCAAGAACCTGATGATGATTTGTGCACAAGTGTGGCATGCAGGAGAGAGCAGCTCTGTGTCTGTACACGAGACGTCACAGTGCTGGCCACGTCCCCTGCACTGACCGGAGATGCTGCTATCTGCCCTGTGTCTTCCTCCCACTGGATTCTTTGGGAAAGATTAACCCCTTCTACCATTAAAAGCACAGACTTAAAACTTGCTTAGCTTATGTATATATTGCTGACCATCAGATTTACAGTGCTATATTTTTTTTACATAACTCGGACAAACCCTTTAAGGTTTTTTTGGCGTTTTATATCTTAAATGCACTTATGTGAATTAATTAATAGTAATTTGGACTTTACATTTGGTTAAAAACCCATAATATATTAAAAAAAAACCAAAATAAAAAAAATGATAAATTTGAAGACAATTTTGCATGTTGTGGCAAATCATGACGTCTACGAGTTCTTTCAATATTTTATTTGTTTTCAGCACATCAAAATATATGGAAATTAGATGAAAATAATCCAACAGCTTTTTAGTTGCATACCTGTGTAATGATTGATTAATTGATCATTTATTATATTTATGAATTATGAAACATATGTTCTGATTTCAGATTATGTCCCTCCAGATGTTGCAGCATTAGAACTTCTAACATCACTCACCATTTGATCTTGGCTGAGATTTCCAGAATTTGTCATTCAGCAACATTTGCAGAGGTAGAAATACACAGAACTGTGGTGGCACAGTGGTTAGAATTCAGTATTGAAGGCTAATTCTGTTGATTGCCAGCAATTCAATTTTGACTGGCTCAAGGTTGACTCAACCTTTCATCCTTCCGAGGTTGGTAAAATAAGGACCCAGATTATTGGGGGCAATATGCTGACTTTGTGAACTGCTTAAAGCACCCCCCTTGGGTTTGTGCGCCGCCCTGAGTCCCACCAGGAATAGGGCGGCATATAAATAAAACGAAACCTAAACCTAAACTATAATGAAATATATAAATCTAAGAACTATTGCTACAATTTTCTTTCCTCTTGTTCTCTGAAAAGAGAGAACGATCCTTTCAAGGTGGTGTTTGACATAATACATTCGTCCCCCATGAAACTATCATCAGTATCATATTAAAATGTGGGCTCCCCAATTAATCAGGTTCTAGTCAATCAGTTCATTGCAGCCCTACTTATTTCTGGGGCTAATTTTGAAGAAAAGGCTGCTATATTTACATATTTCACTCACTTGATTCTCATGCAAATATATGATGGAAAATGAGAGGCTTCACAGTCCACAGCTATAATTCTACTTTCATTGTCATCGGTGGAGAGTGTTGATACTTGGTTCATTGGAAGCATTTGCCAGCTCTAATTGACCGAGTCACCCAATCTTTTCAGTCTGCTGTGAGAAGTTGAAGTTGTTTGTTTAACATTCCATTTTGATGAAGCTTTTCATTATCTTGCCACTAATACTCTATAGGAAATGGAGTCATTAGAGTACAGCATTCCTTCATATGTAAACATTTGAATAATTTACACTTTCAACTGGTGGGTTTAATCTCAAGGATCTGACAATACATATTCATTTCTAATTTCCAATAAGTAAACTTTACTTCTTCCTAAAAGCCTTTCTTTTTCTGCAGGATAATGGCAATTTTGACAATTGGACACATTTGGGATTAAAATTTCCCTCCAGTCAACAGAGTCATGAAGAGTTATTACTAACACGAAAACCAGAAATAATTACAAACCTCACAATTAATAGCAATGCATGGATCTTGACGTACTATAACCCTCGAACTTGCAGTATTCCTGGGGGATATCTGGAAGAACAGGAGGCAGCAAGTTCCTCTCCAAATAGGAGCATTGTTAAATGGACAATTTTGCTAACCTTGATAGCTGACACTTCTTTCTCAGTCACTGGGTGGCATTGTGGCCAACCGCAATGCTATAAAACAACAACAACAAAACCCCAAACCTCTTATTTGATGTGAGTAACTACCGCTAAATTCTCCCTAAAGTATTACAAGGTTATATAATTATACAGAAAACTTATTCTTAAGACATTACGCAATCACAAATTCTAACCATGGTCTCTATTGTAATCTGTCTAAACATCCATCATCATCTCTCTCTCTCTCTCTCTCTCTTCTATCTATCTATCTATCTATCTATCTATCTATCTATCTATCTATCATCTATCTATCTATCTATCTATCTATCTATCTATCTATCTATCTATCTATCTATATCTTCTATCTATCCATCAGATCAGGACTAAGCTTCAGTGCATCCATACTGATAATGAACAATGCTTACAAATATTACACATACTAGCCCAGAAAAACAGACAGCTGATTGACATACATAAGGAGAAAAGGTTTAACATTATTTTTTCTCCTTTAGCACAATTAAAGCTAATTTAATATGCAGTTATAATTCCATTTGTGCACATAGTTAGATCGAGATCCAGTTTCATATTCTCTCTGTGTAGTTTTCTTTGTGTGCAGAGAGAATGTATGAGATGTACTGGGAAAAGATTTCAGGAAATTCAGTGGAGAACAAGACTTAAACAATATGCAGTCTTTAAAATTCTTTGATCAATAGTAATACAAATAATATAGTTATATTACATAAAATGTTTATTTCCATAAAATGAAAGTGGAGCAGTTAGTAATAATATTAGAGACAGCCATGGTGCCTATTGATCCATATTCTGTCTTATTGAAAGACATATGAAGAATTTTGTAAAACAAAAACAAGCTAAATCAAATTACTGCTTTTGGCAAAAGCAAAGATACCATGGTATAGTCTTGAGAGTTGGAAACTTTTTGTTGAGCATGGTGTGGGACCTTAAGTCTTTTCTAAAATACACTTATTTTATTGAGGATACAGGCTGAAGAATAGTTTATACAGAAGGTTTAAGATCTGAACAATTTTAAGTTTTTCAAAAGAATAGAAAGAATACAAAAGTACAAAAGTCATAATGGCATTTAAATATGAAATAAATATATTAATATCTATATAAAGTTACAATAGCAATAGCAATAGCAGTTAGACTTATATACCACTTCATAGGGCTTTCAGCCCTCTCTAAGCGGTTTACAGAGTCAGCATATCGCCCCCACAGTCTGGGTCCTCATTTCACCCACCTCGGAAGGATGGAAGGCTGAGTCAACCTTGAGCTGGTGAGATTTGAACCGCTGAACTGCAGAACAGCAGTCAGCTGAAGTGGCCTGCAGTACTGCATTTAACCACTGTGCCACCTCGGCTGTTACAGTCTGAAAAGGTGATCATCTGATATTGTAATTTCACATGAAGAAGAAATAGGAGGAAGAGAAGAGGAAGGAGAAGTGATAAAGAGGCTAAAAAAATTGCCTGTAAAATAAGACAACAATTTTAACAGAAATTTATTAATTTCTTAATAACAATAAGATAGCAATGAGCTGCTTCATCAAGTCATGGTAAAATATTTTTATTCTAGTCCATTTGGAAAAAAAAAACGCATGCCTTATGAAATGGTCTATTGTAAGAGTTTTAAACAGTCAAAATGAAAGCACCAGAATACCCTAGACACACTCCAGTTGGTGGGAGTGTGCCTAATCACACACACAAAATACAATTCTGATTTCGTTGGCTTAATTTTCACTGACATAAATATAGTGCAGAATTATCCCCAAAGACTGAATGTTTTTAGAGGTGAATCTTTATTTCTACAGGGTTATAATTCAGTAGTAAAAACTCTAATTTTACGCCTGGTTTATACAAGCTTTCTATCTAGCAAAGTATAGTTTGACAACATTTTTACATGGATTGTCATGTGTGCATATATCTACAGTATATTGAAAAGGAAAAGGAAAGAGTTGAAACTTCTAAAATATTTATATTTATTTCTAAGCTTCAGAATTTGGAAAAAACAAGGGATAGTGCAGCATGTTTTATCCATTGAAATATACTTAAATCTACACAAGTTGTCTTTACTTACAACTACAGTTGGGATCACAATTTCTATCGCTAGGCGAGGCAGTTGTTAAGTGAGACAATTTTACAACTTTTCTTGGCATGGTTGTTAAGTGAGTCACTGAAGTGAAGTGAATCATGAGGTCATTAAGCAAATCTGGCTTTCCCTATTGAATTTGCCCATGAGAAGCTGGCTGGGAAGGTTGCATTTGGCAATCACATAAGCATTGGGATACTACAAGCATTATAACTACATACCAGTTACTAAGTTTAGTTTAATGAAATTTGTATGCCGCCCACTCCCATTGGGATTCTGGGCGGCTCACAGGCAAGAGAAAAGCATTTTTAAAAATTTTAAAAATAAGAAATACAATATTAAAATTAACACAACATCCATTCTGTCCAAGAGAGGCTGGATATTAATCAACAGCCCCAGGCCTGCCGGAACAGCCAGGTTTTGGTGGCTTTACGGAAGGCCGGGAGAGTGGTGAGGGTCCGGATCTCTATGTGTAGTTCGTTCCACACAGCCGGCGCAGCTACAGAGAAGGCCCTCCCCCGAGGGGTCACCAGCTGGCATTGTCCGGTCGACGGTACCCGAAGGAGGCACAACCTGTGCGATCATATTGGTCGTTGGGAGGTAAATGGCAGGAGGCGGTCTCTCAGGTAGCCAGATCCTAAACCATGTAGGGCTTTAAAAGTAATGACTAGCACCTTGAAGCGCGTCCGGAGACCAATTGGGAGCCAGTGCAGCTCACGGAGGATAGTGTAACATGGGTGTATCTAGGTACATCCAGTATCGCTCGCGCGGCTGCATTCTGGACCAACTGTAGTCTTCGAACACTCTTCAGGGGCAGCCCCATGTAGAGCGCGTGCCTGCATTTTGATCATGTGACTGTGGGGATGTTGTGATGGTTGCAAGTGTGAGGAAATTCATATGGTTACTAAACAAATGGTTGTAAGTCAAGAATTGCTTAGGCAGCATGGATATTTATACTGTAGTTTCTCCACCCTGATCTTAGTCAGTTACAATGCAAAGTGAAAGGACCTACAGGTCCAATATTTCTGTTTCTTGAAGTAGTTGTGCAAAACTATCATTCCACATCACAAAGGCACACTGTGTGCATTGGGTGACCAATATGATGCCATAGCTTTAGTAAGACTGGAAGACTGGAGGTTTCTTGAAATCTCTTCCAACTGAATCTGTCTTATGATATCAAGGCAGATAACTCTATCTAACTGAACCATTCCAAGATATTTACAATAACTGCCAATTATCATCTTCTACCATTTAAAGAAAGGATGACTTCTCTACTATTTCTTGGGAAGACCTGCAGTGTCTATCAGTGATGAAACCCATCCTCTATTATACCTGTTTGTGAATGAATTCAAGCCTGATGATGAAATGTCAAGATTTCAATATGCAAAAGAATCCTGGGTAAAATTGAATAATACGTGTAAAGAGATTGAGATTGAGATTTATTAGATTTATATGCTGCCCTTCTCCCAAGGACTCAGGGTGGCGTACAACAATTAAAAGAAACACATAATACAAAAGTTAAAAAAAATTAAATGGAATATCCCAAACCCAATTAAAATTGACAATACATTTTTTTTTAAAAAATTAAAATTAAAATTAACAATGATCAATAATTTATTTTGTTTTGTTCAGGCCAGGCTGGCTTGCTGGAAAAGCCAACTTTTTAGGGCGCGTCGGAAGGACCGGAGGTCGGGGATTATGCGAAGCTCCGGGGGGCAGCTCATTCCAGAGGGAAGGGGCTCCCACAGAGAAGGCTCTCCCCCTGGGGGTGGCTAGCTGACACTGTCTGGCCGACGGTACCCCGAGGAGGCCAACTCTGTGGGATCGCACTGGACGATGGGAGGCTACCGGTGGCAGTAGGTGGTCTCACAGGTACCCTGGGCCTAAGGAATTGTTGGGTGGGATATAGAAAAAATATAGTATACCAAATATGCAAGCCATATATTTTGTGCTTCCCCACCTATTAATGTTGGTTCCCTGGACATCACCCTCATGAATAGCTGTAGCTTTGCTATTTGAAAGGTCAATTGCAGTGAACCAAAATGTGACTCATCTTTTCTAGCCAAGAAGATGCATCTGATTACTTGATCTTCTCTAGCCAAGAAGACGTAGCTGATTACCTGATCCAAGTAGCACACTTAGCTGCAGAATCTTGTCATTTACAATGGGTCTTAATCATGCACTGAAAGGTAAGCCCTATAGGGAAGGTCTAATGAATTAGAGCTTAATGCTTCCTATTCCCCAACCAGAATAGTAAAGTTTCTGAAATAGATCTCTAGAGAGGTATACAGATGCCTGTGGATTTTGGCTGCAATAAAACTGATGACTACCAATTGCTGTATCTACCTTTTCTCGTTCTCTCTCCCTCTGTCCTGGGGAGTAACATGCTTATTCTGGATTAATTTGGATACCAATAGATGGTTTATTGGGTTGCGGGGTGGGGTGGGGGAGGAATAAATGAATATTTCTCTGGAGAGGTGCCTAATTTGTGGGCTTCCCCAGGTAAAATAGGAAGGCTACTATTTATAGATTGCATAATTATATCTCCAGCACCTTTATGCTTCCTCCGCCATGCTAAGTGGGTCACCTCTTTGTTTTCAAATGAGGATGAAGCTTTTTTGACATACCAATAAACCTTGCAACCGTAAAAAGAAACAATATTCATTATGCAGCTACTTGGGGACTTTCTTTTAAGAGTTGGGCCACTAAATGCTTTTTAATCCCAAGATGCACTGATTGTGATCATGTAAAGCAGGCAAACTGAGCATCGGCAATAAAATCATTGTAAATATGAACAGAATAAGAAATTGGTCAAAAGAATCATGTCACAACTTGTGTTTATTCCACGAGGGACTAAAGGCAAGCAAAATGGGCAGTGGTTTTGTTTGGGATTTGTTTACGAAAAGTTTCTCGTGCGTTATAGGCATAAGCATAGAGAGAGGAAAGGAACGGAATGGGATTTACAGGTGATGGCTTTGAAGAATTTTGTCACTGTTTGACTTCCCCACTCTCAACCAGCAAAAATAGAAAAAGAATCAGCTTTCACTCTGGTTCACCCCTTTAAAAAAAAATTATAAAAGCTGTAAGGTATAATATGGCACACCCATAGAATGTATTTTTATTTTTTTAGTCTGCAAAGGGGCAGTAGAACTGAAATTATAATAAATCTGCCGATGTCCAGCATTGATTGTTTCAAGCCTCTGGATTTAATGTGCAATAGCGCAGTGTATTATGATGCTATGATTAAGGATTTGTTCAAAAGAGGGAATCTGGCCCTTTGGAGTGCTTGACCTTACCACAATTATTGGTTTTCTGAAATATGTCCCTATGCATTATTCTGATCAGATTACTTGCATTGTACAATTCTCTGGTGAATAAGGAGACAGTCACACAAAATAAATCTTGACCTGAAATTTAATCTCCATAACTGTAGGCCGGAAATAAGTGCCTTTATGTGCCTCTGATGACAAGTTTGTGTATTTTCCATCATAGGAGCATATTTTTCATTACATAATTGTCTCTAATGGAAATCCACACAACATAAAAGTAAATGAAGTCAAAAGGTATAAGCAAAAGAGAGGGAGGAAACCTGAAATATTTTTTTCTATGCTTAATTCATAAAAAATGTCAAATGTCTTGTGATTTCATCTGAACACTGGGCCATCTTTTTATCACATTTCCCTTGAAGGTTGGAGGTAGGATGTAACTTTGAAACGATGTGTCCCATAATGCATTCTGTCTCTTATGCCTCTTTCAGACCCTTTGACGAATTATAAGGTTAGGGTGCATACTGCAGGCCACTTCAGCTGACTGTTATCTGCAGTTCGGCAGTTCAAATCTCACCGGCTCAAGGTTGACTCAGCCTTCCATCCTTCCGAGGTGGGTGAAATGAGGACCCAGATTGTTGGGGGCAATTTGCTGACTCTGTAAACCACTTAGAGAGGGCTGAAAGCCCTATGAAGCGGTATATAAGTCTAACTGCTATTGCTATTGCTATAATAAAATCCAAAATCAGGAAACTGTCAAAAGGGAGAATGCTGACCTCTGGAGAAAAGGCAGCACTGCACCTGAAGGTTTCTGAATCTGTGGGTCAGGATTCTGATAATTCTGATGATTGGTCCAAAGATTCCTATGTTGAAATGACAGGAATAAAATCCAGGACTTGAGAGGCCTTCGGAGTTGTGGAAGCTGGATAAAGGAAATCACAAGCTTGCAGTTGAACATGTGGCAAGATGCGCGCAGAAGTATTTTTGTAACTTCTGAACATTATCAATTGTAGGCAGCATTCCTATTATGTAATGAAGAAAGCTATATATAATTAGTTAAAATTGCATTTCTTCCAGACTTAGGGCAGGACCCATCTTTTGTCCAATGTTGAATAAACGTGTGAGTTAGAAAGAGGGAACCAGGACTCTGCCTTCTTATTCGTTGCAAGCCACATCCGGTTTCCCGCTTAACAAATCCTCTTATATTTTGAGATGCCTCCAGTTGGATATTTAGACAAGCTTTACTTGCAATGTTGCTTCTCATATTTCTGTTTAGGCATAGGATTTATTGGAGCACTCCAAACAATTGCACTTTTAGTGAAATTCAAAGGCTAGAGAATTCCACCTATAAGAAAACATCGTCAGATTTGAAAGCATTTAGTAAAGGGCAAAAAGAAAGAAAGAACATGAATTACGTTGTTTAAAAGAAAAACCAGTTTCACAATGTTCCCGTGAAGATGAATAGAGGGAGCTTCAGGACAGACAACAACCACCACAACAACAATGGATTTTGTTCTTCAGACTGCAGTAATAGCCACTGGATTTCAAATGGAATTAGATAAAGTCATGGACAACAAGGCTATCGATAAGGGTCTTGGGTATGATTGATAGATATATTACCTCAAGAATAAGAGAGAGAGAGAAGGCCTGTGAATGCAGGCCTTTGGGGAACAGCAACAGGAAAGGACTTATTACTGTAATGTGCTTCTGGGTTTCCTGTAGGCATATATTTAGCCTCTGTGGAAAAGTGAATTCTGGATTTGATGCCAAGTGTCTTCTTTTCCTCTTATTAGCCTTTTTTTTTTTGACTACTCACTCTTAAAGCAGAGCCAAGGTGGTGCAGTGGTAAGGGTGCAGTACTGCAGGCCACTTCAGCTGACTGCTATCTGCAGTTCAGCGGTTCAAATCTCACCGGCTCAAGATTGACTCAGCCTTCCATCCTTCCGAGGTGGGTGAAATGAGGACCCAGACTGTGGGGGCGATATGCTGACTCTGTAAACCGCTTAGAGAGGGCTGAAAGCCCTATGAAGCGGTATATAAGTCTAACTGCTATTGCTATTGCTATAAAGCAACATGTTTGACAATCTTCTCAATCAATGAACAGCAGCACAGCTTAAATCTTAAAAATAGGTTACAAGTGGGATTAGATTAATTGATGGAGAATAGATCTATTAGCTGTGCTAACTAAATCATACTCCCTGTTAGAAGATAGTATGCTATGACTGTCCACAATCTTTATAACTTGCTTATGGACTATTTATTAATTTGATTTATATGGCTTTCCATCTCACCTAAGTAACTCAGGATGCCATTCAAGGATTAAAACACATAGATAAAGCACAATAATCCATGATATACAACTCTGAGCACCAAGGATAAAGAATAACATCATTTTAGAAAAAAGGCACACCAACAAGACTTATCAGTTGATAACTGAAGAAGCTCTGGATGCCCTTTGATGAGAATGAAACAAAACTCTATGGAGTTCTGATTTTACCCAGCATGAACCTTGCTATATTCTTAAATTACTGATTGTTAGACTTTTCTTGATAATACAATAATCTATATTATTCAGTATACAGAAATCTATTACAATATTCCATAGTATTCATATATACATCTCATTGAAAATATCAGCATAATATAGCCCTAATAGTATATTTCCAATTCATTCTGAAGGGATAATTCTTTAAAAATTATGACAAAACAGAATGAAATAGTAAGACTTTTGTGAAATTGGATACACAGTTTTGGGGTTAATATTTATTAGCAATTTAAAAAAAGCTGTGGCAAAGAAGTAATTTTGGAATCAAGCTGTTGCTGAGAGAGAGACAGAAAAAGAGGGAGACACGCTACTATATATTAGTGCCTCTATTCTTTTGGAAGAAGAATTTCACAGACTGATGTAGTGACCAAAGGTGACACAATAGATAGTCTTCAAGATGAAAAGTAGATGACCAGAGCCTTAATTTGCAAGGCAGTCAAGCAAGACATACTACACCTTCAAAGTTTACAAATTCAAACATCAGTGGCAGTGCAGAATACTACAATATAAATTAGTAGCCATCTTTGCACCCAGAAATTAAATTCAAGGCACTATTTCAAGCTTTAAATATTGCCCACCTGAGATGTCATCACAGGGAAAATAGGATGCCTATATTTTGTTCACCATGAGTTGCAGGAGAAAGCTTGCAAGGGCCTCTGTGCCTACATTAATATGCTGGAAGCTGAAGCCAGCGAAATTTATGTAAGGTTGTGAATATGTCATCAGTGCTGGTTGTGCTTGCTTGAACATAAAGCATCATTTCCAGTCAAATTGGCTTCCTATCCCACCTTGGCTGTGAATCTCTCCCTTCACTTTGATTGCCAAGGGCTTATATGACAAACACAATATCATTATCAAAAGATGGCACAGGTGAAGTAGCATATTGTGTTACCTTGATGGTTTGTGTTACCTCCAGAGGCCAAAGTTCAAATAATGGCTGTATTCTCAAGAGAAAATTCACTTGGTAATTCTATGTTGGGTAGCATTCATCTGAATCTTGAGTAATACTCTTTATCTTGGCCAGGGTACCAGTTTCTAATCACAGGCCAAGACTGGAATAGCAGGAAGAATGCCAGCTGGAATAGAAAAGGATTGGCACAACTCTCCCAGGAAGTTTATGCAGCACCTGATTGTAGTCTATTGGCTCAAAACCATCTCTTAGCTTTAGAGTTTGCCATTCAGTCAAACTTGGTGAGAAGAATGACACTTTATATGTTAGGCACTTTATATGTCATCTCTGCCTCAATACAGATGTCCAAGTGGATAAATTTAGGATACACTATTATTAATAGGCTCATCTTAAGGCTGATGGGCATTCTAAAATAATGTATTCAGCTAAATCTGTGTGAAAAGGGTGTCTAGCTTTCCTCCCCTCTGATTTCTTTAAATTTCTTCTTAACTGAGAACACAAATTCAGTTTCAATTGTAGTCTGAATTCTGTCTTTCTTCCCCTTTGTTTAAAATATTAACGAATATATATTTCTGTTTAAAGAAAATTTGTCTTGAAAACATTTATCCAGAATTCGGTTGAAAATCTTTGCTCAGAATTTTTTTTTATTTAACTTTAATCATTTCTACCTTGTATCTCTAATGAAGAAAAAAAGTATCTGTGATGAGGGTATGATGTGACTACTATATTATGAGATTGCAATCCTGGCTGAACTATCAAGACACACTGCAGACTTGCAAATACAGATGTACAGTGGTTAGCCTGTACATCCGTTCTCTGCCAGAACAAAATTTATATGTATCTTTTCAGATGTAAATATCTGGTTTTCAAATGAACATGCTAATTACACCGGACTCTGGGATTTGCTGACAGATAACATTAGACATTTTAAATAAAAATGGAAAACTAAGAATCTTAATCACATCTTTAAAATATTAGAATTTCAGGAACCCAACCAACCTGTTATCTGCAGTTCAGCGGTTCAAATCTCACTGGCTCAAGGTTGACTCAGCCTTCCATCCTTCCGAGGTGGGTGAAATGAGGACCCAGACTGTGGGGGCAATATGCTGACTCTGTAAACCACTTAGAGAGGGCTGAAAGCCCTATGAAGCTGTATATAATTCTAACTGCTATTGCTATTGCTAACCTACACAAACCTATAAAACCCTGAATCTGAAGATAGGAAATTATTTGAAAGCAGATGAAATATGACATCAGTGCACGGCAAGGTTAAACTTTTCTTGTGTTACAAAGAAATATAGGCAAGAGTTTAGGTCTGGATTGTGATGATTAACTTTCAGTCTATACAACAGTAAAGTTGCCCTGTTTCTTTTCAGGCTACACCTACCATAATTTGAAGAAATCTTGTGTCCAATCGTAAAGGAGTTTCATTGTCTAGTGACATTTCCATCCAAATTGTGGGCGAAACTTGCAATTCCTTGAGAAATAACACCTGGTTCATTTCTAAGTATCAACATTTGTTATTAAAAATCAGGAGAGAAATTATTTTTCTCCGATCTATGTTTTTATCTGAAACATCAACACGGGACTCTTAATCAGAAACAGTTACTCAACTAAGCTTCTTTTGCATTGCATCAGAAATATACAGAACGAAAAAGGAAGGCGGGGAATAAAAAAAGAACAATACATCTGAGTTCCAAGTCCACCCAGACAGTTTAACCCTTGGGTCATTGTGTTTGTATTTCACTTATTGGATTGTTAATAGATTTTCTTCATTTGTGTGAGACATTGTGAATGATGTGCTGAGGCCTTCCTATTACTACATCACCAGTGCCCATGGTCCACCTGCACGAAGATAGTGTTAAAAGCTGCTGGAGTTTCTACCTCTTGATAACATCCCAGCTGTAGAGTAGCAATAGCAATCCTCCCGTGGCAGTTTTAATTATCGGCACCGCCGATACCATCAGTAAGTGTGTAATTACGTGTCAGTTTCCTGGCTGTTGGGTATGAAAAGTAGAACCAGTGAGATGATGATTGTTGAAGCTGTAGACTCATATTTAAACAATTCAAAAATGTGTAACTGGCAGTGTCATTAAACAGAGAGAGTTTGACCCCAGCTGTCAGTTACTTTTCCTTATGCAGATTTTTTTTTTCCTGTGCTGTCTGTCAAAAAAAGCTCCATGAGCTGAAATGGGACAGAAGAGGAAGTGAAATATCCCAAGTGCTGGACTGCTACTAGCTTTCACTCCCGCTGAGGTGTTCTTTTACCCTAAGTAAATATGGCAGCCCAGCTGTAAATAAACCCTGGGCATTACAGGAAATTATATAGGCGGTACTGACAAAGAAACGATGGTAGAATATCAAATAACCATTCCAGCCCTTCAAATAAAGAGATGTATTTGTCTTCTTTTTTTAATTTTAAAGATGCATTCAGTACTAAATGGCCGAAAGAATCCCAAACAACTAGGTTTATGGTGATTGGATAGGCTGAATAATGTTTTTGTCTATTTGAGTTAGATTGAAAAAGCATTTTCATAAAGACGAAAAATATATTACCCCAAAAGCTGCTCTCTCCCTCTGTCTACCTTTGTGCATATATTAATAAATCAACATCTGATGTAAGTAAGTAAAATCTTTATTACGGTCAAAGACCAGAAATACACATTAGTTTTTACACTATATTAAAAAATACTAACATTAAAATATAATTAAAAAGTATTGACATTAAAAGTGGATAATAACATAATGGTCCAAAGATTGTTAGAGGTATGTCCAGATAATTGGTGCAAGATGACAACTATACTTCTGTAGCCAATTTTTTTCCTTATGGACATTGCAGCCACACAGAACTTTGCCACTGCAGACGTGGTAACCGGGTTAGTGTCCTGGAGGAGGAAGCCTAGATAAAAATGGTCTGCCCACCCTGGCAATCTCTCTAATAAGGGGAGAATATGTGCAGACCTACAAGCTCTGTATAGTTCGCAGTGTAATAGAACATGTGAATTATCTTCCACTTCTCCTTTACCACATATACAAACCCGTTCTGCTATAGGTGTTCTCTTATACCTGCCCTGGAGGAAGGAAGAATGTTAAATCTGGCTCTGAAGAAAGCTATTCTTTGTTTTGGAGAGATGTGGATTACTGAGTAAAATATTATACCATCAGACTTAAAAGTTAGCTAGAGTGGAAAAACTACATTCTGAGGTATGTGCTTAATTAATAAATTAGTTAAATTGGATAAAGGCCCAAAATGAGCTCCACCCTTTAAATAAGTTGAACCAGAGATGGTATTCAGCAGATTTGACCAGTTTTGGAGAACCAGTAGCGGAAATTTTGAGTAGTTCTGAGAACCGGTAAATACCACTTCTGAATGGCCCCACCCCATCTACTCTGCCTCCTGAGTCCCAGCTGATCGGGAGGGAATGGGGATTTTGCAGTAACCTTCCTCTGGATTGGGGAGAGAATGGTATCGTTCTCCTGCCCAGCCCACAGAACTGGTAGTCAAATTTTTTTGAATCCCATCACTGAGATGAACCTTAATTTATTAAGAGACTGAAGTATCATTTTTACTGCCAAGTCCCAAGAGAACTTTTTCAAAAGGCAACTGGATCCTTGTTTTTCCTTAAAGACATTTTGCTTCTCATCCAAGAAACTTCTTTTGAAAATGCTCCTTTGGGACAATCAAGATCTGGATGACTGAGAATCTCCATAAACTTTTACCTCTAAGGTTTTCTTAAGCTTGGATTTGAGGGAGAAAATATGTTTAAAACGCATGTAAATAAATAAGGCAAAATGTTAATGTTAGGTAGGAATCTATGATTTGAGAAAACCAATACATTTTCTGAGAAGATCAGAATCAAATGGATCATAAATGTATTTAAATTCTTAATATGTCTTGTTGGGAAGTTTTAAAAGTTATTAAAAGGATGGAGAAGAAGACAGGATTAAGCAAGTAGCAGTTGAATTTTTATTATAGTTACATTTGCCTAAACATAATTGCAGGAACCCAATTAGTCTGTGTGCTTCTCAAGATTAAATGGGATATTTGTAAAATCCTCTATTATCATCAAATCCTCATATCCTATTTTAGCTAAGCATCCATAGTATTCAATTATAGCAATAGCAATAGCAGTAGACTTATATACCGCTTCATAGGCCTTTCAGGCCTCTCTAAGTGGTTTACAGAGAGTCAGCATATTGCCCCCAACAATCTGGGTCCTCATTTTACCCACCTCGGAAGGATGGAAGGCTGAGTCAACCCTGAGCCGGTGAGATTTGAACCGCTGACCTGCTGATCTAGCAGTAGCCTGCAGTGCTGCATTTAACCACTGCGCCACCTTGGCTCTTTATATCATATATCATAACAGAAATGTTGCTTATCATAAAATGCTACAACTTAAAATGTCTTCTCTCGCTCTTTCTCCTTTTAATGATTAATAGAGGTGAGGGTTTTCAGAATATTTTCTGAAATATTCTATATGGTAACAGAGCATAGTTGTGATGCAGGATACAATTGTAGTAACACACCTCAGGCAAATTTTGTGACTAAAATAACTTTAAAAGGAGTTTGGATTTTTTGCCTTTAATCCTACCTTTTTGTAAATAAATCTAACTTCAATGACTTCATATAATTTTTGACTAAAGGAATGCAGTGGACTAGTAATAGAATATAGGAATTTACCTGATATTGAATAAAACCATTGCTTTGTTTAGCCTAGTAATGAATCATTTAGCAATTCTCCATTTTTTTCATCTGAATTTTGATCCAAGGACTTGCAAAGAAACTCTGCCTCAAATTTCAGACCTTCATTTTGGAAACCTTAAAGAACATTTTGCTGAGAGTACAGAAGAGGTAGTCCTTATTTACAACATTCCCTTTAGTGACTGTACAGCACTGCAAAAAGTGACTTAATGACTGTTTTTCACTCTTAACAACCATTGCAGCATCCCCATGGTCACAAGAATTCATAAATTCAGAGGCTTGGCAACTGACGCATATTTATGATGGTTGCAGTATCCATAGTCACGCGATCACCTTTTGCAGGGGTGGGTTTCTCGCCCCGTTCCAACTGGTTCGGTTGGAATGGGGCCGGCGGCGTCCTCGTGCACGCGCGCAGTGCACGCATGCGTACTAGCGTCTGTGCGATGCTCCAGCTGCTCCTGGAGGATCACGCAGGTGCTGTATGCGTCCTGTGCATGCGTGGAAGCGCAGAACTTGTCAAAACCGGGTAAGGAATGTGGGCAGGCGGGTGGGTCCTTCACCGTTCCCAGAAGTTACTTACTTCCGGGTTCGCCGACCAACCGGTTCGCGGGGACCGCCGCAAACCAGTTGAAACCCACCCCTGACCTTTTGTGATCTTCTGACAAGCAAACTCAATTGGGAAGCCAGATTCACTTAACAACTGAGTTACTAACTTAGTGACTGCGATGATACACTTAACAAGTGGCAAGAAAGGTCTCAAAATGCATTCACATTCACTTAACAACTGTCTCACTTAGCCACATAAATTTTGGGCTAACCTGTGATCATAAGTCCAAGGGCTCTCTGTATGGAGTATGTCTAATAAAACTAAGGAAATATACAACCATGCATATTTCTAGTTGTTGAAGATCCCCTTGATTCATCTCCTATGTTTTCAAATACTTTTTTTAATTATGATGAATTACTTTAGTTATATTGCTATTCATCTGGAACATCATTTTGGACCTAAAGGCGATCTAATAAATACAGAAAATTGTTCTTATGATTTCTTCACCTGTGTAGTAGCTCTTGGGCTCAAATTAGCAACAAATCCCTAAGCTCTGCCGTTAATCCAAGAGACTTCTCTGCTTTCATTCTTCTAGTACACTAGGCAAGGACACCTAATCTTTAATAATGTCATATTGCCTTGGCATTACAGTCTGTATTAAAAAAAAATAACTAAGTCAGCACTGCAATTATAAGCAAGTTTCTTTATAATTTCTGTCCTATGTAAGTCTGGTTTCTCTTCAAATATGTTATTCGATTTTTTTAAAAAAAGATATTCTAGCAAAATTTGGACCTGTACAATTTTCAACTGTTAATGTGACAAAAAGTAGACTTTGGCAACTGAAATAAGTGTTGGATATGTATTAAGGACTCAGTATAAAACAAAGCAAGCAACATTTCTTTAAGAGAGAACAATAGCTACTTTTGAGGGTGTTGGTTATTAGGCTGATTGTTACCTTACAGTCAAGGTGCATGAGAAGATATTTGAACAATGTTCTCATGCGCCTTCTCTCTCTGTATAATTCATCTAGGACAAGGGGTCTCCAACCCCCAGTCCATGAACTGGCACCGGGTCGCGGCATGCCAGAAACTGGGCCACGCAAACAAGCGAAGCCCCATCCAAGGGATGCGGGTAGTATGCAAAACCATGCCTTCTCTGGTCCACAGAAAAACTTCTTTCCATGGAACTGATCCCTGGTGCCCCAAAGGTTAAGGGCAGAGGTGGGTTCCTACCAGTTCGCACCTATTCGGTAGAACCGGTTCATCAAATCTACCGAACCGGTTAGAAGAGGTTCCACCAGTGGACCCAGAAAGCAGGCCACACCTACAGAAGAAGTCCCAAATTTTTTTGAAACCCACCACTGCCACAGAGAGAGAGAGAGAGAGACAGACAGACAGAATGAGAGAGAGAGAGAGAGAAAGAGAAAGAAAGAAAGGAAGAAAGGAAGAAAGAAAGAAAGAAAGAAAGAGAGAGAGAGAGATGAAAGAAAAAAGAAAAAAGGGACAGAGAGACAAAAGGAAGCAGAGAGAGAGAGAGAGAGAGAGAGAGAGAGAAAACACATGGCCAGCAAGCCACTCCCACCAGGTCACATGGCTGGAAAGCCACTCCCACAAAGGAGGCCACACCCACAGAGTAGGTTCCAAATTTTTTTGAGACCCACCACTGGTTAAGGGCCACTGATCTAGGATATTCCCCTTATTCCAGAAGACGGGCCAATCAGAGCACGAGAGCAGTTAGTATTAGAACTAAGATGTCTGATTGGCTCTTCTTTTTTGGTGTTCTCCTAATACTTTTGCTCTTTATGTTAAGAGTTTGCTTTGATGTAAATCTTCCCCTCATGAGACGCGAGGCTTTGTTCTGACCCAGCTCCCCAAACATGACAAACCGTCTGAAGTTAACTCAAAGATTCCTATATTAGGAACGCCGGCAGACCTGGCAAAAAGTTTCTCCCTCGCCACAGGCTAACAAGTCAGGCTGGGAGATGAATAGTTGTCTGCCATATCTATTCCTCTCTGCCGGCTGCCTTTCACCCCCAGATATAGGATGGGGCTTAGCTAGCAGCGGTGTTTCTTCCTTCCCAAAGATCGACTCATGGATTTCCACTGCTCTCCTCTGCCTTCTATGAATGTGCACATCAGGCACTGAACTTAGCTGTTCCTCTTCTTCCTCATCAGCCACCTGTTGATTCTCTATCTGAGAGCTGATAGAGAAGCCAGGCTCCACCTCTCTCTCTCTCTCTGACACCTCCATTCCCTCTTACCCCTTGGAGCTCTCAGGTTGCCTTGATACTGACCGGTGGTGGGTTTCAAAAATTGTTCGAACCTACTCTGTGGGTGTGGCCTCCTTTGTGGGAGTGGCTTGCCGCCCATGTGACCGGATGGGAGTGGCTTGCCGCCCATGTGACCGGATATGAAGATGCCGACGACACTTGTCAGAACCACCTTAAATTACCACACACACAGCACTGGCATGCATAAGAATATGATGTAAACTTGTTTTTTAAAAGGCATCTTTGGTTTGCGTTAAAACAACTTCAACACACGCAATGTTCTGATTGCACCACAAACGCAGTAGTCATCCTTACCTTTCACAGAGGCACTGAGTTTTATAAATATGAGCATATGATAGTGTAGAATAATCCTATCCAAGGGCCAGTGGTGGGTTTCAAAAAATTTTGGAACCTCTTCTGTAGGAGGTGTGGCCTGCTTTCCGGGTCCACTGGTGGAACCTCTTCTAACCGGTTCGGTAGATTTGATGAGCCGGTTCTACCGAATAGGTGCGAACTGGTAGGAACCCACCTCTGATACTGACCCTGACTCCCACGCCTCCTCCTCCTCTGATTTCGCTGTTTGAGGGGGGGGTGTCCGGCGGCCGACAGGCCACAACAGATCTGCACACTTTGCTGCTGGACTATACCAAAACGTTCAGTCTCTCTGGTTCTTTTTCTTAACTTTGATTCGATTTATTTAACTTGTAATGTTTAAACTTTTTTGTTGGGATTTGGCTCATGAGCTGCCTGCAGCCGAAAAACATGCATGTGTACATGAATACGGCGGTAATCCTTGACTTACAACAGTTAATGTAGTAATCAACGGCACTGAAAAATGTGAGTTATGACCATTTTTCACAGTTACAACTATTGCAGCATCCCCATGGCCATGTGATCAAAATTCAGATGCATGGTAACTGGTTCATATTTATGACCGTTTTTGTGTCCCTAGATCATGCCCTTTTGCGTTCTTCTCACAAGCAATGTCAGTGGGGAAGCCAGGTTCGCTTAACAACTGGATTACTAACTTGGCAATTGCAGTGATTCACTTAACAACTGTGGCAAGAAAAGTCATTAAATGGGGCAAGACTCACTTAACCAATGTCTTGCTTAACAACAAAAATTTTGGTCTCAATTGTGATTGTAAGTTGAGGACTGCCTGTATTCGCGCTACAATAAAAATCATTTTATAATACAAAAATTAAAAATAATCATCTTGGTGGTCTGGAATGAAAGGGTTGATCATTCCCTTTTGCTCACCAGAGATAACCAGCCAACATAAGTTTCGTGCAAAGGAGATAAATCTTTGTGAATATCAATGTATTTGGCGAACCTATCGTTGGGGCGAATCCAAGTTTCTCAAATAGCATCTCTAGACATAGAAAGCAAAATTGCAAGGACCATTTTCTTTTTCTTTTTGTTTCCAAAGAGAGAATCCGAGTGCAACGTACACTGCAGAACAAGCTTTATTAATTGCAGCACTATTTCCCCACTTGAAAGTAATAAATAGGCATATATTAAATCCTCCAAGGATTAATTTGTATTTTATCAGCTGTGAAAAGGGCATTTTTTTACATAGCCAGACTTAAGAGCTTTATTAGATCTTTATTAGATCTTCATTGAAAAAGAAATTCTGCATATATTTTGTGTCAAGAGGTTTTTTTTTTTTAAGTTTTATTTTTTATTTTTGTATATTTTTTCCTCTAAATTGCTTAGGCAACGCAGCTGGGAATTGGCACTGCAGTTTATGCTGAGTTATAAGTGGAGGTGCTATTTTAGAAAAAAATTCTCTCAACATGCAAAAATTAATGGATTTTCATGAAATGGAGAGGAGAGGAAGAGGAGGAAGGAGAAGGCTGGAGACAGACATTTGGAGTAGGGCTTGAAATATAAGTGATTTGATTTGCCATCAACAATTCTCAGTTCTCAGGCATACAAATAATAAAATTCTATTCTATTCTATTCTATTCTATTCTTCTGTGCTAACAGAAATGTTGAAGTCTCACCATGTTTTCAGCCCTCAGAATCACATCTTGAGCAGTTTGGTCTGACAAAGCAGTTTTGGGGATTTTTTGCATCGCAAATACATATTTATTTTCTATATTTTTCAGCTTCTGCGGGCGAATGTTTTCAAGTTGTGATTCTGCCTTGTTTGTGTGTTAGCTTCAGGGTATCTCCACATCAGTCTTCAGGCATGGATTCATTTTTTTCCCCCCTTCTATTTTAACTGGATAGCTTTGTCGGGAAAAAAAAATGGCTAAAGTATTGCTGTGATCATTTATTTATAAGTCTTTCTTCTGTAAAACCAGGTTTTTTAAAAAATGCTTTTGTTTTTAAGGTGGTAAAATAATTGAGGCCAAGTTTGTTTCGCCTTGTCTTAAGGCAAATTTGCCGATTTGCAATAACATTCGAATGGAGCTCAATTCTCTGGCTGAGAACCATCATTTTCAAGATCCTACAAGGTTAGTTGATGTTTACCAGTGGGCTCCTGGGATAATCCAGTTTACTGCCTTTGCTCCCATTGTATTAAAGGATATTTGTATTTAATGCTTTTTTTTAGCTTTCCTTGATATTTTCAAATTTTCTGAGGTTGTCTCTGATCCAATGCAGGGCTGCCTTAGCGCATTGGCCTGATGGGTACACAAGCATAGGATCCCCATACTAATCTGTATATGTTAACCAGGGCTGGGTTTCTCACCCCGTTCCAACTGAACCGTTTGGAACGGGGCCGGTGGCGTCCTCATGCACGCGTGCGGCACGTGCGTGCACACGTGCTGCGCACGCATGCGTACTAGCGTCTGTGCGATGCTCCAGCTGCTCCTGGAGGATCGCGCAGGCGCTGTATGCGTCCTGCGCATGCGTGGAAGCGCAGAACTCGTCAAAACCGGGTAAGGAGCGTGGGCGCGCTGGTGGGCCCTTCGCCGTTCCCGGAAATTACTTACTTCCGGGTTCGCCGACCAACCGGTTCGCAGGGACCGCTGTGAACCGGTTGAAACCCACCCCTGATGTTAACGCTTCAATGCACTTTGTATCATATAAATACAGCAACATATTTATTACCCAAAAAGGGACGCGGTGGCTCAGTGGTTAAGACACTCAACTTGTTGATCAGAAAGGTGGGCAGTTTGCAATTAGCACCGTGTAACAGAGTGAGCTCCTGTTACTTGTGCCAGCTTCTGCCAACCTGGCAGTTCGAAAGCATGTTATTGCAAATCAGCAAATTTGCCTTAAGACAAGGCGAAACAAATGCAATAAGCAGACTTGGCGTCAATTATTTTACCACCTTAAAAACAAAATCAAAAGCATTTTTTAAAAAATGTTCATCAAATCTACCGAACCGGTTAGAAGAGGTTCCACCAGTGGACCCGGAAAGCAGGACACACCTACAGAAGAGGTTCCAAAAAATTTTGAAACCCACCACTGGTCCTTGGATAGGATTATTCTATACTATCATGCTCCTATTTATAAAACTCAGTGCCTCTGTGGAAGGTAAGGATGACTACTGCGTTTGTGGTGCAATCAGAACATTGCGTGTGTTGAAGTTGTTTTAACGCAAACCAAAGATGCCTTTTAAAAAACAAGTTGACACCCTATTCTTATGCATGCCAGTGCTGTGTGTGAGGTAAATTAAGGTGGTTCTGACAAGTGTCGTCGGCACCTTCATATCCGGTCACATGGGCGGCAAGCCACTCCCATCCGGTCACATGGGTGGCAAGCCACTCCCACAAAGGAGGCCACACCCACAGAGTAGGTTCGAACAATTTTTGAAACCCACTGTAGTAATAATAATAGCAAATCATTGTTTATCTGTTTTGGCTAATAGCAGATCGAAGGGAGAATCATCTACTTCTGCTTTGCAAGTGGAAATTTCTGTCAGCAAAACCTGCATTGCTAGCATAAGTGGACACTGCGATGTGAGAGAAGATTTCCAAGAATAATGGCATTGATAGAGCAATGGTTCGTGAACTGATTCCAAGAGCAGTCAAGCTTAAGAAAATAAGGGAAGTTTTAAGGTTCACCAAATATTGTACCTATTTTTAGATAGATTTTGTGATAAGTGGTTTCTCCTGTTTCTAATAATAAAGAATAAATAGCACATACTTGATTTCTTTTTTTAAAAAATCATTCTGCAATGTTGATCCAAGTGTTGTATTTAACAGATAATATGACTATTAGATTAAAATGCCCTTGGTGTCTGCTAAAAATGTGCTTTTAACAGTTTTAATCCTTTATCAATAATTAATATGAGAGAGCTTTACTGTATTTGCACGATTTGCAGTGTGATAGACACACCGAGATGCATTCCTGCCTTTTTTTAAAAAATAGCTTCCTTGAAGTGTATAAAAATAAGATATTTAACACATCCAAATACATTTCATTTAGGGAATAAAGTGGCATTATTTCTGTGGGGTTTGTGTATCATACTTCTTTATTATGCTAGATTTTGCTCATCTTACCTTAGAGGACAGAGACAAATAACTATATTCCCAAGGACCAGGTGTGAGCAGAATGCATGTTAAATGTTGTGTATTTGTTATGATTGCAAACAGTATTTTCCATTTTGCACTCCAATTTGAAAGAAAAACTGATCTTTGAGAATAAGAGTTTGGGAAGCTACAGTGCAGAAAACAAAGAGCAAAATCTGGAAGCCAAAGGATTGAATTGAATGCTTATTTCAAAGCTGACTAATTTCATGTCCTACTGTATAAATTCAGCTGCAGACTCAGAGAATTCTATAGGGATATAAAAAATCAAATTTGTAAAATGATCGCAGTTGATTGTATCACTGATACATTATTTAGGCTTTAAATATCAAATGAGATTTTTTCCCCTCCTTTATATTATTTTATAAAACATTTTATTTAAATAGATAAGAAAATCATATTCTAAGATCAAATGATCCTTCTTTATCAAAGTGTTTATTAAAATTATGATTAATTTTAATTAATAATTACAGCATCTTCTTTCATTATCAAGCATACATATAGTTCGCGTAAGATTTCTCCCCAGGGCCAAAGTCTTAATATATGCCATTGTCCTTTGCTGGACATTATAGATGACTAGTTATAAAAGAAATAGCTAATTGGAAGAAGTGGATTATTTTTACCTGCTTCAGTAATGTTTCAGACCCAGATTTAGCAGAGAGACAGTTTTCATTATGTCTAGATGACCTCTGGCGGAGCTGGGATTGAAAGTGGTGCATCCACCATTGTATTCCTGGTTCTTTCAGATATACTGCTAACAATGATGTCCTTCGGGGAAGCCTCTGGGTTTAGGGATAGTAAGTAAAATCTTTATTACGGTCAAAGACCAGCAATACGCATTAGTTTTTACACTATATTAAAAAAATACTAACATTAAAATATAATTAAAAAGTATTGACATTAAAAGTGGATAATAACATAATGGTCCAAAGATTGTTAGAGGTATGTCCAGATAATTGGTACAAGATGGTACTATACTTCTGTAGCCAATTTTTTTTCTTATGGAAATTGCAGCAGCACAGAACTTTGCCACTGCAGACGTGGGAACCGGGTTAGTGTCCTGGAGGAGAAAACCTAGATAAAAATGGTCTGCCCTCCCTGGCAATCTCTCTAATAAGGGGAGAATATGTGCAGACCTACAAGCTCTGTATAGCTCGCAGTGTAATAGAATATGTGAATTATCTTCAACTTCTCCTTTACCACATATACAAACCCGTTCTGCTATAGGTGTTCTCTTATACCTGCCCTGGAGGAAGGAAGAATGTTGAATCTGGCTCTGAAGAAAGCTATTCTTTGTTTTGGGCAGATCAGTTCATTTAGATATCTTGCCGATTCCCACACACCCTGTTTGATTCTGTCCCTACTGTGGGGAGGCAACCTAGGGTTTAGGGATAGGGATTCTATTGTGGTTCAAAGAGATCATTCCATCTGTGATCTTGAAGGGGATTGCTTTTCCCATTCAAGAGTGGTGAATGTATTTCTAGATTCATAGCCTCAAAGACTCAAAGGAAATCTAGACTCAAAAGGAAATCTGGAAGTCCTAGGGGAAGCATCCTGGAAGGTTAGGGGTTGACACTGGGAAGCAATTTCACCCGATGCTGGGGAACAATTCCACACCTTTTGATTATGGATGCTTTGTGGATTATTACACCATCATGGCAGCTATTCTGTGGACAATCAAGCTGTCAGATCCTCTCCATTAGATAATTAGGAAAGAAGACCACGAGACTCCATGAGTAGAAATCAAGTGTACTTTTACTAATTATAAATGATTAAAGGCATAGCGTAGCGAAGTCTGATTATTTAGGCGCGAAAGCGATGGATATATAGAATAGCCCATTCCCCACCCCTTGGCATCACAGTTACAGTCCAATCATAATTCTCTAAAGTGTCAGGTGTGAGATAACTTCAAAAGGCATCACGAAGATGGAATGTCGGTGCCGTTAGTCCTGGCGGGAACCTCCCACGCATGCGTAGTCCGACAGGCAGCTGAACTCCAGAACCTTCCTCCAGCACAATGAGTAACCCCTCCCAAATACCATGCCCTCCCTCCCCGTTTCATGGCAGTCGAAGCAACAGCAAAGCAGAGGCTGACACAAGCCATCTTTCCCTTTCCTTCCAACAAATGAAAACACCCACAATTTATCCCAAAATTTCACACATGCCATTAGTCCAAAACAATTTCCTATCCTTGTATCTCATGTACTAATAATATGACTCAGGTCAACCTCTTAAACTGCTAAGCAAATATTTGGTGGATTTATGTATCTGATTCCTTCATGAAGTATCGTTAATCCGTTGACTTTTTTTTAAAAAAACTGAATTGGTCCTTATATTGGCATTAGTACTTTTCTGTTTATTTATTTTTTGATACTTTCATTTTTTCTGTACTTTTATTTTTTTTATTTTATTTCTGTATTGTAAGCCACCCGGAGTCCTACGGGATTGGGCGGCATATAAATGTTATTAAACTCTAAACTCTAAACTCTGTTAGAAATAAAACTTCTCCCCTTTTCCTTTGTTATATTTAGGCTGTTTCCAGTGTATATGTAATTCTGGTTTTCCCTTTCCCCATTCTCTCTTTCCCATGAAAATGCCCTCTTAAGGCTTAGCTGGGAATAATGCTGCTGACATAATTTTCTGATTTTCTCCGAAAAGTGCTGCTAATGTGAACTAATTTCTTTCAGCTCATGCACTTACTGCCTCTAAGAGAAATCAGGAGTGTTGAGTTACTGACTTTTGAGAGCACGATTCCTTAATAGAAGCACTCAATCCTGCACATTAGGGCTCCATCTTTCATATACTCATCTGTCTTTATAATTCTCATTCCCCATATTTTACATCATATGGTTTGCTCTCCATTGTAAGTTTTCAGTTCCAGCAATGTTTGTCTTATAAAGTAGTGACCAGAACTGCACATGATATTTTAAATGCAGGTCTTATATAAAGTAGTAGCAGAATATCCTCAACTGATTTATAAGACTTTCCAATCTATCTATCTGTATTTGTTTAGCTGTAGTTTCTTCTTAGCAATATAGCAATAGCAGTAGACTTATATACCGCTTCATAGGCCTTCAGGCCTCTCTAAGCGGTTTACAGAGAGTCAGCATATTGCCCCCAACAATCTGGGTCCTCATTTTACCCACCTCGGAAGGATGGAAGGCTGAGTCAACCCTGAGCCGGTGAGATTTGAACCGCTGACCTGCTGATCTAGCAGTAGCCTGCAGTGCTGCATTTAACCACTGCGCCACCTTGGCTCTTGGCTTCTTAGAGCTGCCAAGCCTCGTACAGATATCTGGTGGACTGAAAGTCTATTAAAGACAATGAATTAATCACATTTAGCAATAGCAATAGCAGTTAGACTTATATACCGCTTCATAGGGCTTTCAGCCCTCTCTAAGCGGTTTACAGAGTCAGCATATTGCCCCCACAGTCTGGGTCCTCATTTCACCCACCTCGGAAGGATGGAAGGCTGAGTCAACCTTGAGCCGGTGAGATTTGAACCACTGAACTGCAGACAGCAGTCAGCTGAAGTGGCCTGCAGTACTGCACCCTAACCACTGCGCCACCTTGGCTCTTGTCCCAAAAGGTACTTTTTCAAGAGCAACTGGACTTTCCAGTTTTTCACTGAAGATGTTTTGCTTCCCATCCAAGAAGCTTCTTCAGCTCTTATAGGATGGTGGGAAATGGAAGGATTGGTTGTTTCATAACCACTTCATAAACACATGGCAGAACATAGGAGAACAAACCTATGAGCCGAGGTGGCACAGTGGTTAAATGCAGCACTGCAGGCTACTTCAGCTGACTGCAGTTCTGCAGTTCGGCTGTTCAAATCTCACCGGCTCAAGGTTGACTCAGCCTTCCATCCTTCCGAGGTGGGTGAAATGAGGACCCGGATTGTTGTTGGGGACAATATGCTGACTCTGTAAACTGCTTAGAGAGGGCTGAAAGCCCTAGGAAGTGGTATATAAGTCTAACTGCTATTGCTATTGCTATGAGGACTACCCTTAGCAGTCCACATCTGCATTTAAAAGGCAAAGCCCACTCTTCTAAAGACAGCAAAGTCCACATTTTGGGCAGAGAAGACCGCTGGATTGAAAGATGAGTCAAAGAGGCCTCTCTCACAGTGCCAAGAAAGTTTCATACTCAGTGGTGGGTTCCTAGCAGTTCGGACTGGTTCAGCAAAACTAGTAGGGTTTTGGCAGCTGGGTCGCTGGAAGCAGCAGTGACCCAGGCCTGCCACGCCCCCAAACTGGTTCTCTGGAAAGTGCCATAGGCACCGCCATCTTGTTTTTCAGTTCTGTGCATGCGCAGAAAATTTTTAATTGCACTGTGCATGTGCGCACAGTGCGCATCAAGCGTGCATGTGTAGCGCACACATGAGCGAACCGGCAGTAGTTCCTGCCAGAACCTGCCCTTGTTCATACCCATTTGCACTTAGGTGATCCTGAGGACACAGATACATCTCCATGTTGTCTCAACAACTCTCTAAAAGGATGCAAATGACCAGCTGTCTGCAAGGAGTATAAATCCTTCCATTCCCCATTATCCAGTCCGAGCTGAGGATGCTTCTTGGATGAGAAGTGAAAGGTCTTCAAAGAAAAACCAGAAAGTCAGTTGCCTCTTGAAAAAGCTCCCATGACTGGGATTGACTGAGAATCTCCCCAGACATCCCTTTGAACTGATGCGGAAAAAAGAATTTAACACAGTTAGGCCCACCAATTTATTTCACCAAAAACATCTGATCCCTTCTATGCGCTCTACATGGGGCTGCCCCTGAAGAGTGTTTGAAGACTGCAGTTGGTCCAGAATGCAGCCGCGCGAGCGATATTGGGTGTACCTAGATACACCCATGTTACAGCCATCCTCCGCGAGCCGCACTGGCTCCCCATTGGTCTCTGGACACGCTTCAAGGTGCTAGTCATTACTTTTAAAGCCCTACATGGTTTAGGACCTGGCTACCTGAGAGACCGCCTCCTGCCACTTACCTCCCAACGACCAACAAGATCGCACAGGTTGGGCCTCCTCCGGGTGCCGTTGACCGGACAATGCTGGCTGGCGGCCCCCCGGGGGAGGGCCCTCTCTGTATCTGCACTGGCCCTGTGGAACGATCTACCCGTAGAGATCCGGACCCTCACCACTCTCCCGGCCTTTCATAAAGCAGTCAAGACCTAGCTGTTCCGGCAGGCCTGGTGCTGTTGATCGATATCCAGCCCCACTTAGACGGAATGCATGATGTAGAATTTTAATAATTGTATCTTTTTAGCTTTAACTTTTAAATGTTTCTTTTTACCTTGCCTGTAAGCCGCCCAGAGTCCCAAGGGAGTGGGTGGCATACAAAACTTATTAAACTAACTAAACTAAACTAAACTGACTCCAGTATGCCTTCTAATCGTCTGCTACTTGAACACACTGTAGGTCTGGATAAATCTGTTTGCTTGGCTTCCCCCAGCCCCCCCAAATTCTAACATTTCAAGTTTCAAGCTCTATGCTCTCTGTTTATGCAGAAGTTTGCACATTTGATAAATTTGTATGAAAGAAGTTAAATGAACAAAACCCTCAACCATCTGTTCCAACCAAATTCATTAGCTGCAGCTATTCCCAGTACAGAGGGGATCATGTTGCACTTTCCCAACACGTCACTGTTAAAGATGAGCAGCCTTTGACAAAAAAGATGTGACAACTCTAATTCAATACCACAAACATGGTTAAATAGACAGGAATTCAGACTTAAGCTTTGTCGAGCTCACCACTGCCTGGATCAATGAATCTGTCAGTTTCACTTTTTCCTACTTCATTTTTTTTTCCAAGATGATGAGTTTGTGAATTTGGGTAACTTTTATAAAAATAGAAAAGAATAGAAATTCTTATCCAAGCATTCTGGGACTCAGACACATGTTTCTTTACTCAGAAATTGTTTCTTATTTTACTATCCAGGTCAAGAAATAGATTTGCATTTGAGAAAGATGGACACATCTGTCAGATTGCTTTTATTGTGTCTTTATTTAGTTTTTTTTAATGCACAATTTTTTATTTCATTTAGAATTATATTTACAATTTTGGGTAGACCATAACCAAACCAAACCAAAAATCTACAACTAAACGGAATGTTTACCTATGGAGTCAAGACGAGAAAAAGTGGAATTGTGTTTGGTTGCTACTAAAAATTACAAATTTTGTGGAGAGTTGTTCTATCTGAGTATTATAAAAAAAGATAACCATACAGTCTCAGTTTGGATTGATGAATAGATCTGCTTCTTAACCTCAAATTCTATATAAACAATGTACAAAATAGAAATCTTAATTTGCTTCTCAGGGTCTTTGTGTATAAAATGGGGAACAGTCCGTTGTGCAGTATTCTGAGTTTACTGCAGAAAATATATAAGGGAAACGTGTAAATATGGTATTCCAATCACACCCGAAATAAAATATCATGAACATACCTAAGAACTGAAGTTAGCGTTTAAAAGTAACAAAATTAAGACAAGTATACTGAAAATATATGGAGAAGGAAGGAAGGATGGAAGGAAGGATGGAAGGATGGAAGGATGGAAGGATGGAAGGATGGAAGGATGGAAGGATGGAAGGATGGAAGGATGGAAGGAAGGATTATTTCAGCTAAGCTGGAAGGAAGGGAAGGAGGGAGGTTATAAGATATGCATATTATGTATTAAAATCAAAAGTCTTTCACACTTTCCTTCCAAACTGTTAACAGGGATACAATTCTCACTAAAGCTATTGTGAGAAGAATTTCATTGTGACACACAAATACTGTTTTGTAAGGGCACACACTAAGTCACTTTCTTATATGTTGGTAAAATTGATTATATTCTTTTCAATTTTCAGACAATTAGATGGCTCTCTTTGTCAACATGCTCTGTGTCAATGCAATTTACTCAGTACCTGGCAGAGTAAAACATTCTTCATCTGCATGTTAAGTATTTCTCATTTTAGCCTTTGATAAATGGCTTCACGGCAAATCATGAAATGTTCTTTTTGCATCTATATTATCTTCATTTCCTAAACTGTCTTTCCTAGGAAACACGGAATGTATAACATCAGTATTAACATCATATTTTGACATTATTATAAGTTAGGCATTTGTTCTTATGTAAAACAATATCTTTTCGAAGTTAATCTAATATAAATTTAATTTAACTAACTCTAAATTCATGTCACTTCTAAATTAAAAGATTTAAGAACAGGATGTATCATAAAACTCCAGATTTCTTAAAAAGTAATTGGAGACCATTTTTTTTTTAAATTGACTTCTTTTGCATAACAACTATTTTAATACTTTTCAACCATTATCATCCAAATAACTGTCTTGATAGTGTTTCACAGTTGACTATCAAGTACTTTTGTAAACATTATACTAATACTTGAGGAAATATACCTCATAAACAAGCTTTATTGTGTGTCAAAAAGATAAAAATATAACTTTACATTTCTGTTTTAAAGTAATTTTAGTGCCTATTAGCCATAAAGTAACAGTTATAGATAATTTAGAGCATGTAGTCACTCGAAACAGCTTGACATTTTCACACAAACATGGAACCTTAATAATAGCCTTGGGATTACATTGGATATACACACCGCTACAAGATATTAAAATAACTTATGGTGCACTGTAATTCTTGTTTTGTATTTGTCCAAGTAGTTTTGAAGCATGCAATAAAGCAGAAAAATAAAAACTTAAGCTTCAAAGTCAGCTAAGCTGGATTCTTAAAGTTACAGCGGTCTTTTAATGTTAAGGATGATTAAACCGGTTGACATTTGCAATTGTCATCATTGTCTTATTTCCCTTTCTTATTAATAGGCTGTGATTAAAATGTAAATTTGGGGCACGCTGCTGTTTGAAAACCACCGTAATTATTTAAAATAAAGAAGCTGATTGCATTTAGTCTGGGATTACATGAGAAAATCATTAAAAATGGTCTATTACTTGTTGATTTTCCAGCAAACATGAAATAAGTTAAGTACAGTATAAATCTCTCCTCTTCTACGTGAAATAAGTTAAGTATAATTGTCTCCTCTAACGTTTCGTCATTTTTCTACTTGTCCTGAATGTTTATTCTTGCAAAACTGTTTATACAAGCAAAGATGGTCATTTTGTATACAACAAGGAACGTCCATTATATCAGGCAGAGTATTTGCCACTTGAAATAAATAATAACCCAAATCTATTTTTGTAGTGAAAAATCTACACTTTCTCTTCAAAATGTCAAATAAAACACACATACCATTACACACACACGAGAGAGAGAGAGAGAGAGAGACAGAGAGAGAGAGAGAGAGAGAGAGAGAGAGAGAGAGAGAGAGAGAACCCAAGTTTTGATATGTTCTTTTAGTTTTAATTGAAATGACATGTGGGTAGGGATTAGGTTAGCAGACAGATGTGCATAAAAATTAATATGAACTTGGAGAAATATCCCTTTTTCCATAAAACGATTGACCAAATGTTCACAGATGGAATTTGAGGAGGCCCTTATTGAACAAACTAGTAAAGCCCATTAGGGTCATTTCTGCTGTCGACCTGGGAATTTAGTTGGAAAAGACAGTGACCTATGATTTTTATAACTATTATTTCTCTGCTTGATTCATTACCTGTTTCAATGAGATGTGTGAGGCTTAAAATCTCTGGCACAGTTCCAAATTTGGGCCAACATTCTTTAAGCTTGTTCATTGCCCTTTGTAAAAAAATAAGTGAAATTAATTAATTATGAATATTAGGCATACATTTCCTGCAGTCCAATAGATCAATAGAAGTGAGCAACTATATCAAGAGTTTCTTCTAAGAAAGATTACTTTACTTTCAAGGACTTGTCAAAGCCCATCAGCCATGAAGCTCAGACAGAGAAAAAGAAATGTCATAGAGGTAATGCTTCAAAGAGTGTTACTACATAGTCCACATGCCATATTTTAGAGAGAAAAAAATAGAAGCTTTTTTGGTGCTATTTCTTTACTTGCAATAATTAAGTAATGACATAAAAGTTGCAATTTCGGTCCTGAAAAAATTGAGAGATAGTACAGTCAAATCATAGAAAACTAACTGTATTAAAAATGTCATTTTTTAAATGACCAGGATATACGTTAACTGAAGATTGTACACCAAAATATATTTTGACTATAGATCTGTAAAACTGTTACCTGACTTAGGCTGAAAACTGTGGTGTTTTTAGGTGTCTCTAAGGGTAAACAGTTAACTACATTTTCCATCGTACTCTTAATTTAAACTGTCTCCGCGTTTGCTGGAAGATCCCATAATCAAAACTTTACTGATGTAGAAGAATCTTCTGAAGCCACTTATATTAAGGACTACCTAAAATCACAAACCAGGCCTAAGCGTTTCTTGCTTTATTTGCTTTATTTGGTTCAAGCCTGCTGAAATAATACCTGTTAGCCTTCTCATTGCAAGCTTGAACTTCCAAAAAAACTCAACATCGTGCCCAGAAATGAAACTTTAACTTCACAGCAGAGGTGGGTTCCTACCAGTTCGCACCTATTCGGTAGAACCGGTTCATCAAATCTACCGAACCGGTTAGAAGAGGTTCCACCAGTGGACCCGGAAAGCAGGCCACACCTACAGAAGAGGTTCCAAAAATTTTTGAAACCCACCACTGGTCCTTGGATATGATTATTCTACACTATCATGTCATATTTGTAAAACTCAGTGCCTCTGTGAAAGGTAAGGATGACTACTGCGTTTGTGGTGCAATCAGAACATTGCGTGTGTTGAAGTTGTTTTAACGCAAACCAAAGATGCCTTTTAAAAAACAAGTTTACATCCTATTCTTATGCATGCCAGTGCTGTGTGTGAGTAATTTAAGGTGGTTCTGACAAGTGTCATCGGCATCTTCATATCCGGTCACATGGGAGGCAAGCCACTCCCATCTGGTCACATGGGTGGCAAGCCGCTCCCACAAAGGAGGCTACACCCACAGAGTAAGTTCGAACAACAAACCTTTTTTCTTTTTTTATTTCATCTCTCTCGCACTCTTTTTCTTCTTTCTTTCTTTCTTTCTTTCTTTCTTTCTTTCTTTCTTTCTTTCTTTCTTTCTTTCTTTCTTTCTTCCTTTCTCTCTCTCTCTCTCTCACACACACCCACACTCTCTCTGTCAGTCTGTTTGTCTGTCTGTCTGTCTGTCTGTTTGTGTATGTCTCTGTGTGTGTGTGTGTGTGTGTGTGTATGTGGCAGTGGTGGGTTTCAAAAATGTTTGGAACCTCTTCTGTAGGTGTGGCCTGCTTTCCGGGTCCACTGGTGGAACCTCTTCTAACCGGTTCGGTAGATTTAACGAACCGGTTCTACCGAATAGGTGCGAACTTGTAGGAACCCACCTCTGATCTTAACCCACATCCATTTCCTTTTCAGTACAGTCAAGTAGGCCAGGCAAGTCACTAAAGCAGCCCTTATCCTAAAAAACAAAATCGCATCCCTGTTTTACCTAGTTAAAATGTTTTTTTCTTTAGGCACTATTAGGATTCAGCCAATTTCAGAATTCCAGAACACTATTATTCTGTTCTTGGAATGCTCAGACTGTTGATTGTCTGTGTTGATTGAAAATTTTTTGCCAACAGCAAGATGGAATTTAAAAAGGAACAGCGTTTCTGATTGGTTTTTAATAAATTGATTCCTTCTTTATATATTGAAAGTGCGAATTGGTAGGAACCCACCTCTGCTTATGACTGTTTTTCACAGATACAACCAGTGGTGGGATTCACTTACCTTCCCTACTGGTTCGCAAATGTGAGCACGCATACCGTATCTGCGTATTCGCACCACCTTCTGCGCTTGTGCAGTACTCATGCATTAATGTTGGGGCAGGTGGGCGGAGCCTCCCACAGCCACCGCTACTGGTTCACCCAAACCGGAGAGAACTGACTGAACATCACCTCTGATTACAATCTTTCCAGCATCCCCATGACCATGTGATCAAAATTCAGGTGCTTGGCAACTGGTTCATATTTATGACCGTTGTAGTGTCCCAGTGTCATGTGTTCACTTTTTGTGACCTTCTGACAAGCAAAATTAATTGTGAAGCATTAATGATTGGGTTATTAACTTATCGACTATACTGTAGTGATTCACTTAACAACTGTGGCAACAAAGCAGGGGTGGGTTTCAACTGGTTCGCGGCGGTCCCTGCGAACCGGTTGGTCGCCGAACCCGGAAGTAAGTAACTTCCGGGAACGGCGAAGGGCCCACCCGCGCCCGCGCGCCCGTGCCCGCTCCTTACCCGGTTTTGACAAATTCTGTGCTTCCACGCATGCGCAGGACGCATACAGCGCCTGCGCGATCCTCCAGGAGCAGCTGGAGCATCGCACAGACGCTAGTACGCATGCGTGCACCACAGCGTGCGCGCACACATGCATGCACAAGGACGCCGCACATGTGCACGAGGATGCCGCCGGCCTCGTTCCAACCGAACCGGTTGGAACGGGGCGAGAAACCCACCCCTGCAACAAAGGTAGGAAAATGGGGCTAAACTGACTTAAACTAATATCTCACTTATTAACAGAAATTTGGGGCTCATTGGTAGTTGTAAGTTGAGAGCACCTTGTACTGTTCAAGCTGCCTTAAACTCCAGAAGGAATGCAAATTGATAAATCAATCAAATGAACAATTGCAGCTTTGCTTTGTGACTTTTTAAAGCACATAAAAATTCAATAGTATCTTGGATGTCTTAAGCCATTTTTTTTAAATATGGAGCAGGTGCATCAGGTTGTAAAGATGCTTAGAAAAGCAGAAGAAGATGTAATAGCAAAGTTTTACCATACATAAATTGCTTCGTTCAATCTACATTGCTCAGTCCATGATAAAGCATTACATATCGATCCTCTATGTGGCTACAAGAAATGGAAAATTAAACTGCCTCATGGCAGCTAAAGTATGATAAGAGAACTCATATCACAAAATATAAGATATTGTAGCTTCTAACAGTAGCAGATAGATAAAGGAGAAGAGCAAGGAACTCAGAACCAATTCCAATGGGATTCCAGATGACATTGTAACAGATGACTCCAGATGACAATATAAGAGGAGGAATGGAAAGAAATTATATTAACAAACTGTTGTCGATGGTTATAATAAGATTTGAACTGTTGAATAACAGAAGCTGAAAGACCATCGTATTTTTCAAAGTGATTTAGAAAGATCTTGTGATTGAATGTATCAAAAGCTACAATTATGTCAGGAAGTATTACAAAGGATGGATTCCTAACATCAGATACAATAAGTATGTTATTACAAGTTCTGATGAGTGGACTTTCAAAAACTGGCGTGAAAGCGTTTGAAATGAAGTAGGAAGTAACTCTCAACTTTCCTCCTAGTTGTGTTTCCTAGCAGGTGATTAAAGATTCAAATCTGCTTGTAGGGTTTTTGGTGGTTTTTTTTTTTGCAAATATCTGAGAGATTTGTTTTGAATTTTTTTTAAAAAAAATACGTTCAGTAGAAATCTCATTGGTTGTACTATTACACTTCCAATAAATGTCACTGAATAAAAAGCATCTGTGGTAAAAATGGAAAAGTCAATAAAACTGCAGTGTTAGCTGCTTATAGAGCATAAAGCTGATTTAGATTTAGTTAAATCCACCTTTCTTCCTTTTGTGTTATTTTACAAACGAAAGAAAGGTTGAATGTCTGTAGACCATTATAAAGGAAGGAAGCTATTATGATATTTAATTATTGCATCATATGATGTGGTTGTAAATTTTAATAAGTCTAAATGCCTGTATTTCACATTTGCAATCTTAAATATTTTATGTAAAAAAAAAGCTGTTTTAGGCAACATTTTTTACACATTATTATATACTTTGAAAGAAAATCTTTTCTTTTAACAAGATTTAGGCATGGAATGAAGAGGGAAAAAAGGGAAGTTGGGAACTATGAGATTCAATACTTGGAGTTGGACAAATTTTCACTCAAGACAAAGAGGGAATTATACTGAGTGAAAATTTGGAAACAGTAAAACCCAAGTCAGAGAGATGACAGGTTTAGGAAAGATGGACGTATCTGCTGAGCTGAAATGTATAGTTAGAAAGATGAAAACTTTGAATAAAATGTTGGACTAAGTTGAATTTCAATCTTGAAATAGTCCTCATTTTTATCCTTTACAGAGGATGCCTTTCTGTTATCAGTGAGTGGAGAAGGCAATACTTCCTTCAAATCTGTATTCTACATTCTCTGATTGTCCCTTGTTTTGGCCTATCTTATGAAATGTCAATTTCTCCTAGGATTAATGACTCCAAGCTTTTAAAAATCATCTGTAACTGTCAACCTTACCAGCAACATTTAGCTAATTTTATTTTAGTGTTTCCTGATAACTTTCCTCTGACCTACTTCCAGTCTGTGAGATAATCTCTTACTTCCAAGGTGAATCTTTACATATCAAAGTCAGATATGGCACATAGGTCCCTTATTTCTATCAAAGGAATCTATCATTGGAAACCAAAGGGTCATCTCTTGACCACAGGGCTATAATCTGAGACTTCTGTCAGCTCCGTGTTCTAACTCATGTCTTTATGGATCAGTTATAATCATATCAATAATAGAACTAGGCACAGCTTCAAGGTGAAGTGTTCTGCACCAGGACCCTGGTTAGGTCCTATTACAAATAAAGATGAATATCCATGTTCCAGGATAGCAGTTAGCAGCAGCAATAGCAGTTTAGACTTATATACAGCTTCATATGGCTTTCATCCCTTTCTAAGCAGTTTACAGAGTCAGCATATTGCCCCCACAGTCTGGGTCCTCATTTCACCCACCTCGGAAGGATGGAAGGCTGAATCAACCTTGAGCCGGTGAGATTAGAACCGTTGAACAGCAGATAACAGTCAGCTGAAGTGGCCTGCAGTACTGCACCCTAACCACTGCACCATCTTGGCTCATTGTTGAAGGATAATGTTGAAGGATCCATTTTGGATCAGTCACCGGGACCAGGGGTTTTATTTCCTGAGCTTTCGGATTCATGCCGGAGACATTTTTCAGGGAACTTATCTTTAGCAGAGGGAGTGCTTTGAGCTGTTCTGTGTGGGGTATTTATATGATGTATTTTTAGATGTTGATTGAGGTGTTAAATTGTTGCTTGCTTGTGCTTCCAAGCCCTTGCTTCCTATGTACCTGGTAAATTGGTGGTAAATCACGACTCCTGTTGTCTGTCGAATGACCTGTTTCCCAGGCTTCAATTGCTTTTCTGGCTGTTTTTGTTCCTGCTCATCCAACAATCTTAGTAGCTGCAAAATGAAATGTATGTCCTTGTTCATTGCAGTGTGCATTCAGGTCACCCCGTCTGACCGCTTACTTGTGTTTTTGCAATCAGATCTCCCTCCCTGTCTGTCCTACATAGTCACAGGGACAATCTGAGCCGAGGTGGTGCAGTGGTTAGGGTGCAGTACTGCAGGCCACGTCAGCTGACTGTTATCTGCAGTTCAGCGGTTCTAATCTCACCGGCTCAAGGTTGACTCAGCCTTCCATCCTTCCGAGGTGGGTGAAATGAGGACCCGTATTGTTGTTGGGGGCAATATGCTGACTCTGTAAACCGCTTAGAGAGGGCTGAAAGCCCTATGAAGTGGTATATAAGTCTAACTGCTATTGCTATTGCTATCTATGTAGGGGATTCTGTAGATTACATTGGAAATATTTCCCACCTCCAAGCAATCTTTACAATACGTAATTTATCCTTGTATGGTATCCTCTGGATGTTGTGCAGTGTCCACTCACAGATCTCAGAAGCCGGTTCCACTTTTATAAGCCCTGCAAAAGCAAGCAGATTTTACTAGGGCTAGTTTGAACTTAGTAATGCATTGCAGCATATTTCAGTGCAAAAGTGCACAGTTGCCCCTTTTGATCATTCACTTATACTTAAACGACCCCAGAGATCTTCACTGGAGTCACTACCACTTATATTCACAATGCCTGCTGGCCTGTCTGCTGAGGTGGTCACCTCTCACCGCCTTTGTGCAGGAGTGGGTTTTCAATGAGCCCTAACCAGCGCATGAAGATGCACAGCGTGTGCAGTCTGTCACTTACCTGGTATGGAGGCAAAAATGAAACAGTTAAAAAAAAAGGGAGGATTTATTTCCTCGTGAAGCTTACCCTTGGGACTCCAGGAGAACGCTAGCCAACTCAGTCATGAGCAGCCAACCAAGAGGAACACAGTGCTGGGTCTACAGGGAGATACAATAAGGACTCTGGCTCACAGCTGCTTGGCTTCTCCATCCCCCATTTACAGGCATCCAGAGGGGGGGGGAAACAGCCTTTGCAAAACACTTCCGAGAAGACCCACATTATTTAAACAAGCCACTGCAGTGAACAAGAACACCTGAAAGGGAAACATTGCTAAGTAGATGGATTTTATAGCCAGGTTTTTTCGAAAAGACTACTTAGAAAATCACCCAGACCTAAATGGAAATCTGAAATCTGAAATCTGAAAATAAAACCACAACTGATTGTGGTACTATTATACATGGCTAAGTCTTGCATGGAAGCCGGAGGGTACAACTGTGTGGGACTCTTGTCAGGTAGTGGCTGCACGTATTTGTCTGGGCTTAGAAACTTAACAATATCAGACTCAATTAGTATCTGGATGAGAATCTACCAGTGAATCCCCAAAGTTGTAGGTTAGACTAGAAAGTTCAAACCAATCCTAAAAGTAGATAGTGACGAACCCATTCTTACAGTGGTGGGTTTCAAAAATTGTTCGAACCTACTCTGTGGTGTGGCCTCCTTTGGGGGAGTGGCTTGCCACCCATGTGACCGGATGGGAGTGGCTTGCCACCCATGTGACCGGATATGAAGATGCCGATGACACTTGTCAGAACCACCTTAAATTACCTCACACACAGCACTGGCATGCATAAGAATAGGATGTCAACTTGTTTTTCAAAAGGCATCTTTGGTTTGCGTTAAAACAACTTCAACACACGCAATGTTCTGATTGCACCACAAACGCAGTAGTCATCCTCACCTTTCACAGAGGCACTGAGTTTTATAAATATGAGCATGATAGTGTAGAATAATCATATCCAAGGACCAGTGGTGGGTTTCAAAAAATGTTGGAACCTCTTCTGTAGGTGTGGCCTGCTTTCCGGGTCCACTGGTGGAACCTCTTCTAACCGGTTCGGTAGATTTGACGAACCGGTTCTACCGAATAGGTGCGAACTGGTAGGAACCCACCTCTGCATTCTTAGTAGGTGATCTTAAGAAAGAAAGGACATAATGTTATGGCACCATACTCTTTCAGAGAGAATTTGGAAGAACAAAGCAACATTGCAGTGTATATAACAGTGTTCCAGGACAGAAATAACACCCTTTTATTTCATATTTGGAGATGAATTGAACATAAAATATTCCTTAAATAAGGAACTGCTCTGTTCTTTCAGCATAAAAACTAGGAAAATAATATGATTCACAGGTAGCATATATTAAGTAGATATGCTTTACCTACCTTACTATCTGTCAACCAGTATTTTTTCTCCTCCAATTATCTATTGGCCTATGAATTTTTGTTTCATTCATTTTTTTTTCATCCATATCTTGGGGGAGATATTTGCAGGGGCTAAATCCTCCCAGCTTGGCCTGGTTCAGCCAAACCAGTAGAGACAATTGTCATTGGTTCTGCAAAACAGCTTCCAAGGATCACCTGGCTCAGCTGTGACCTGTGCAATTGTCGGAAGCTTTTCCCCATTTTTAAAGCATTATTTTCCGGCCAATTCGGGCAAATAGGCACAAAAAATGCTTTAAAAAGTGTGTGTGTGGGGGGGGGGGAAAGCTTCCGATGAGTGCGCGGTTCACAGCTGATCCGCGTGATCATCAGAAGCTTCCCTCCCCCCCACTTTTAAAAACATTTTTTCCTGCCTATTCGCCCGAACTGGCAGGAAAAAAAAAATGCTTTAAAAAATGAAAAAAAGTTGGCTATGCCCACCCGGTCCATGATCCCCACCACCACCAAGCCACAGCCACAGAACCAGTGGCAAAAAAAAAATAGATTTCACCACTGGATATTTGTTACTGTTATCAGTAGCTGTGACCCCCAATCATTTATGGAGAAAGTAGCCGAGACACTAGAAAATCCCTGCTAGGATTCTTGGTATTCACACTGGGGCTTTAGAGAGACAATTTAGTATCCGGACTGCCATTATTTCTGTTGTAGTGTGGCACTGGAGTAAAACACAGCTTAGCAGAAAGATCTTCTTGCTTCTACTATGCACTCTTTTTAATTCTGAAATGTAGTTATAACAATGCAATCTTTGGGGCAGAAAATCCCTCTGGTGATATTGGAGCATATTGTTTCTCAAAGAGGACAGGAACAGCAATTGTAATGGAATTCTGATGTTTGGATTGCCTATTTCCAATTTTATGCCCTACTACCCTGGTTATTGCATTTGAAAGCTGTGCATTAGGAGTCCATACACTACTTGTTCCATACCTATGACAGCTTTCCCCAATCCAGGTTTCTCTGAACATTTTAGGCTAGCTTTTCCATAATTTCACTTTTTTGATAACAATTGTATTAAACGTTACAAATAACAAGGTAAAACCAATGCCATCAAGGAAAAATAAAAGGCTAAAAAGAAGAAAAAATAGAAAGCACAGAAAATAACAAAAAGGAATAAAAATAGAAAGAATATAGTAAAGAAATCTATAAAGAAATGATTTGCACCTTCATCACAAATACAAACAATTTTATACATTAAAATACAACAAATTGTTTCTATTCCTCTCTTTTCTATAAACAAATCCTAAAACCATCATAATTCAGACCCAATTGCAAAAGCCCATTAAGGGTTACCAGAGATAATAATATATTTATTTTAACATTGATCAAATAAATCAACTTTAAAATCCATTTTTTTAATTTTTAATACTCTTGATCTCTAATCCAGGGGTGGGTTCAGGCTTCTGTTATTGCCGGTTTACTCAGGGATGTGCTTTGAGGGTGCACACGTTTGCTATGTGCGCATGTGCAATAGTAAAGAAATTGCTTCTGCGCATGTGCAGAAGCAAAAAGCAAGATGACGGTGCCTACGGCACTGCCGACAGAACTGCTTTGGGGTGTGGCCGGCAGAGTTACTACCGAACCAGTCCAAACTGGTAGGAACCCAACTCTGCTCTAATTTCTTTAAATAATGTTCTAGAAATTGATTTCATTTTCATTTTTGAAAATGAGCCAAGGTGGCGCAGTGGTTAAATGCAGCACTGCAGGCTACTGCTAGATCAGCAGGTCAGCGGTTCAAATCTCACCGGCTCAGGGTTGACTCAGCCTTCCATCCTTCCGAGGTGGGTAAAATGAGGACCCGGATTGTTGGGGGCAATATGCTGACTCTCTGTAAACCGCTTAGAGAGGCCTGAAAGGCCTATGAAGCGGTATATAAGTCTACTGCTATTGCTATTGCTATTGCTATTGCTATTGCTATTGCTATTGCTATTGCTATTATTTTTCCTTCTCACAAAATTATTTGAAACCTGAACAAGTCTCTTTTGTAAATCTAGAACTTTATCCAAGTCATTCTTTAGGTTTTGTTATTTGTATATCTCTTTTAATTTTTAAGGAGTAAATTGATTTCATCTGTATATCTATTGTAACTTTTTTCCCTATATCATTCTTGTTGCCTGCTATTTTTAAATCCACTTACATATGAATCTCAGTTTTGTCCAGTAAATATTGTTCCTCTTCCCTAACATTTTCAAAGACGGTCAATTTATAATGGCAGTCAAACTTAAAATTAACTTCTGTGTCCATTGTTCACAAATATTTTCTATACATCGAATGTTACATTATTTTGCGCCATTCTATATTAGTAAGTCAAGTGAAAATGTTATTCTCCTTTAATAGAAATTTTTAGTTCCCTCTGGTTCCTTTGTAGTGTACAGTCTTCAAAATCTTATCCCATCCCATTTGGGGGACGGGGAATGAAAACAACAGTGTTTTCCTATGGGAAGGATTCTTTAATTCCAAAATCTTATTTAAAATCTATCTGGACTTTTAGTCCATTTGTAACTTTTCAAAATCAATATTCTAACCCTCCTTTCTAACAAGAAAGCAATTAATAGTCAATTTTCAAAAATAATCAGTGAAGGAAATATGTAAACTCTCTGTCCATAAAGGTATAGACAATGATTTAAGTGTAGTTGGCATTCTCTCATCTTCTAGAGCACTTAATCCACCATAGACAACTGTATTACAAGGTAGCACAGTGGTAGAGTTGAGGTGGCGCAGTGGTTAGGGTGCAGTACTGCAGGCCACTTCAGCTGACTGTTATCTGCAGTTCAGTGGTTCTAATCTCACCGGCTCAAGGTTGACTCAGCTTTCCATCCTTCCGAGGTGGGTGAAATGAGGACCCAGAACTGTGGGGGCAATGTGCTGATTCTGTAAACCGCTTAGAGAGGGCTGAAAGCCCCATGAAGCGGTATATAAGTCTAACTGCTATTGCTATTGCTATTCTCCTGAGGAGGATCTGTCTGGAACACTTGTGGGTGATCCCAAGCCCTTTTGCTTGTCTGGAGTAGAATCCCAAATTGGTGGTCCCACTCACTGTTGTCAGCTCTACTCAATGGAGCTATCGTCAGTTTGCCATTTCTACCCCGGAAGTTTCCATTTCTCATAATTCCTGAACAATATGTGATCTAGAAGAGGGTTTTTCTTTATCAAAATATTGCCACCTACATTTACATCTGCAGTTAAATTGATATTTACCATCACCCTGGAAAAAAAATCGGGCCCCTGCTTTCCCCATAGGTGGATGTTATATTACTCAGTTAGGACTCGAAACAGAAGGCTGTCTGGAAAAGTTACTTTGAGGTGGCAAAAACTGTGATTAGGTTAGAAGGATATTTGCTAAGTATAAGTGATGTATAATAAGAGAGCAAAGGGGATATTGGAAAATCAAGGGGATGCTGGCTCACTTCCTCTTGGAGTGATTCCTGGCTTGGATCCAAAAATCCAATTGGATGAATGGTAGGTACTTCCACCACACCGGAGGATTGCTAAGTACTTCCACATGCCTTCTAAACTCCCATGGTGCCCTGAAAACTGGCACCAAAAAATTACAGATGTTCCAGATTAGCTTTGTCAACATGCTAATTGGGAATTTTGGGTGTTGTAGTCCCAACACATATGGAAGGAACCAGCTTGAGGAAGGCTGTTTAGGAAGAAAATTGCAAGCAAGGGAAAACCATACAAGCAGAAAGACTGGTCTTCCAGACCCAGATGTTTTGTCCTTCAGGCTCTCCCCTTGCTCTCCCCTTCCAGACAATTTCAACATTCCCAGCTGGATTTCTTTGTTGACCCACATGATGGAAAATTACACATACTTGAATTAATGAGCAAGAAACAAACTTTGTGTTCACTTTGCCTGCAGAGGTTTGTAAAAACATTACAATTACAGACACAAATTATCCATGCTGTCCTTTTGCTATTTTACTTTGGTTTTTACATTAGAGAGCTATTCTAAAAAGTTATAAATGTAGATGGCAGAAAATAAGAATATTAAAATAATAATTAAAGTTATTGCTAATAAATAGTTATTGCTTAATAATAATTAATTACATATTTAAAAATATGTATGCTTCACACATCTCCAACTAATCTTTACACTAAATCGAAATGACCTTGTTTCACTCCATGAATAATAGTAGAAATGAGAAATTTGGAAGTTTTTAACAGAGTTCCTGCAACTTGTATATTGTTACATTTGGATTGTATATTCTTTTTCTACACTTCACTATGGTATAGACTTTGCATTTTTGAAAAAGGAGGTTCAGGTCTCATTTGTTTAATGTTGCATTTTCTTAATTGTATGAGTTATAAATTTTATTGTATTGTGAAAGCTTGAAATTCATCGGATAAAGGATATAATAAAAGTGTATTGTGATTGATTGATCTTTGTCATTCTCAGGAATGAAAGTAACAAGTTGGAGGTAGGATATGGAGTAGCTCTGCTGAAACCCCAGATGACCAAACACTCAGAAATTATGACATACATCACTCAAATCTATTCGTATCCAATTACAGCTTTCTTTTATTTCCATTAAATTAGTAATGTGACTCCCTAAATTGGCTTCAATCTTTTGAACAGAGATGCAGCTGTTTAAGTTTATTGGATCTTTGTTTATTAAAGATCCAGAAATCTTAAGTTGTGGTGCATAGCAGAGAAGTTCAAAGTGCAGTGCTCTATTTCATTATTATTATTACTATTATTACTCATGCTTTGAAGTATTTTGCAGCACTATCTTATACTTCGTCAGCTAATAGGAAACTTTTTAATGTGTAAATGCTGTAAGACTTTGTATATATTTCAGTTGTTACGAGATCTTTAAGAAAAGTGTTACGCTAATAAATAGCTATTGTTAGCCGCCCTGAGTCCCCCTTCGGGGGAAAAGGGCAGCATATAAATGAAAATAAACATTAAACAGCTAAATCATTAGCTGTAGAAGCAACATAGATTTTATTTTCATCAGTCCAATTTTTAATAATAATTATTTAGCCCTCCACCTTTCTTAGCTACTAAGGCTTATGACACTTGATTGACACACATATTTATATCATTTAAATTCTCTGCTTTTTTTTCTCATAAAACATCAATGAATTTCAAGCATTGCAAGGTGGCCTAGTGATGAAGATGTTCACCTCTAATTTAGAAAGTTGAGAGTTCAATCCTAGGCAGTGGCAGATGTTTCTCTCTCAGGATGCAAAGAGAAAATATCTGCTATGAACTCTGCTTAGGCATAAGGTATGGCATCCGGCCAGTAAATGTTCAGCTCCTTTCATTTGCCCTGATTCTACCCTGAATTAAGGTGTTCCAGGATTGTAAAAGGAAAAAATAAATAAATGTCATATTAGCTGACTCAAAGAACAGTGAGTTGAGTTGCACCAAATTCCAGTTCTGTTTGTCAACCAGAACCACAGGATCATACAATCATCAAAAGATACATATATTTATGTGAACCAAGTAATGTCTGATATATCTGTTTATAGCTTTTGCGACATTGGTATCAAATATTAAAAGTCTATATACATTTTAAATAATAATATGTAACAAATAACAACATGAACTATTTATAATATTGGGAGTTGGAAATGCTTGTACAACACAATAAAATTGAGGCTACGTGGGTGAATTTTCAGTTCAATAAGTTTGTCTGTAAAATCAAAGTAGGTCTACATCAGGGGTGTGAAACTCAAGCTACCAGGCTGGATCCAGCCCTCTGTAGGGCTGGTCTGGAAATAGCCAAGGACCAGCCCACAGTGCCTCTGGCAGATAAAATGGGGTGCATGCAGTCCCTCCGTACCCTGTTTTCAGCCTGGACGACCTCTTGCAGCATTCTGCCAGCCGGTTCACCAACAAATGCGCGCTGACAAAACTGTGACGTCAAAATCGCGCCCACAAAAGCGCGCTGACAAATGCGCGCCGACAAAAGCGCACCATCAACAAACAACATAGTGGGACGGGAAAACAACGTTATAACCCTAACCCTAACTGCGCTTTTGTGGGTGCGACTTTGTCACCGTGGTTTTGTCGGCGTGCATTTGTCGGGTCACGCTGCTGGCCAACAGATTGCTGTGGGAGGCATCCTTCCTGTCTTCCCATTCTACTCCAGCTGACCTGTGGAGGAGAACTACAATGCTGATCTGGCCCTAAAAGAAATCCAGTTTTACACCCTGATCTACATCGTACCATACTTCTATATATACTACATACTTCTTGGAAATGTGTAATCATTAAAATCACATGGCAATGGTTATGCATTTTATATTCCTTGTAGCAAATATATATATTGAACTAGAAAATAACCCTAGAGAAAATTAAATAAAATGGAGGGGAACTCCACCCCAGATGACAAGACACAGAAGAAGAAAAAACAAAAGAATTTATGGATTTAAAGAGAGAAATTTTATTAGCAACATCATTGATAACACTACTTACAATTAAAGATAAGCTGATTAAGGAAACAGAAGAAGGGCATCGAAATTACATGAAAGATTTTATAAGTAAATTGCTAAGAGGAGTCCATATAAATTTGATGAAGGAGATGATTAGAGGACTGATACCACAAATGGCAGAAGGCATGAGACTGTTTTGCTACTGGAAAGCTACAGGTTGATAGATGGAAGTGTATAATTTAAAACTAGTTAAACTTAGTGAAATTTAGTGACAATAGATATAGTCAAATAAATAATTGATAATGTACACATGTGTAGTGTTATGATAAGTAATAATTGGATATGAATATTGAATGGTACCCATAAAAGGAAGATTAGAAATCTTTTTGATTATATATAAAAGTTAATAAAAAAGAAGTTATATTCAGTTAAGTCTTCATTATTAAGGGGAAAAATGTTATGATACAGGATATAGTCAAATAAAGGAGGGATAATGATAACAACATGTGTCTGTGTGTGTGTGTGTGTGTGTGTACAACATAAGGAAACTGGATGTAAATTGTAAACAGTGATTTGGAAAGGAGGATTAGAAAATTTTGTTACTAAATATTACGGATGTTTAGCTAGAATAGGACAGAAGGATTCAGTGTTATTGGAGGATTTTAGAAATAGTAAATGAAATGCCAGTATGTGGTATATTAAATGTGGTAAAATCTTGGTATATTTTATGATGAAGGATGTTTAAACAATTATAGTCAAATGAAAATGGAGGTATGATGATGGTAACATGTATAAATATCTGAATTAAAATACTTGAGTTAATATGAGTTATGGTTGATGACTGTGGACGAGATGCACAAAAGCCTTTTGTAACCAACTGATACACTTTCTACAGTATGTAAAGAAGGAAGATTATTTGTGTTGTGTCTGTTTTGAAAATAAAAAATAACAAAATATTTTTAAAAAAGAAATATTTGATGCTTGCAGGTATTAATTGTGCACTAAATACATTACATGACAAACTTTCTCCTCCATTTATCACTTCAACTTATAAGCATATATGGACTTTTAAAAGTATGAAGTACTCATAGCACTTTTAAAATGTGGATTAATCATAAGGATTCTCTCTGTCTTAGAACATATCAAGATAAAATATTTGATTCATCCGAAAGGAAATTGTGTACAATTTCTTTGAGTTATTTATTTTGTATGCTAAAATATTACTCTGGATTACTTATTAATTCATATTCCTATTGTCTTACCCTGTTTTAGTTTTTAAAAAAAATAGAAGGAAAAGGAAATACTTTCATTAAAGTGGACTACGGAGAAATAAAATAGTATTTTTGTTTTCCATTCTGAGCTCGGCACATATTACCATTGTTTTATTGTTCCAAAAAGTTCAGATATTGGGAATTTTAAATTTTATCTTGATTTTCTTCCTTCATTCATTCATTCATTCATTCATTCATTCATTCATTCATTCATTCATTCATTCATTCATTCATTCATCATTCAATTTATATAGCCAATCACCTTGGTAATGGCTCTTTCCTTTTTGATTAATGATATCAATAGACTAAAATAACTTACTAAAAAATCAGAATGAAAAAGGCTGTCAATAAACTTGTGTAAACTGAAATGAAAATCAGCATTTCATTACTTATTTAGTTATTCATTTATTTAAATATCTTTAACCAGGAAAATTCATTAAGATGCAATATCTCATGTACAATGATGGCCTAGGGACAGCAGATGGATTTAAAAAATGTAAATACTATTGGGTCTAATATGTGTCCCATTAACACAAATACTAAATTAATATAAAACTTTGGAATAGAACAAACTTTAACTGTTTAAATATATGGTTAAAATAGCTAACACAGAAATGGGTAGTAAATTCTTAGAGATGATAGATGCAGTAAACAAAATATGTCTCAAAAGAGACTAAATGTCAGCAAAATAATTGCCTAGCAGTACTTTATGTCAATTAATTCATTTGTATTTAATTAAAAGGAATCATAACAATTGGCTGCTTTATAAAAGCCCCTTAGCTGTACAGCAGGGTAGATTTCTTTAATTTCTCTTTCTTTTTTCTCCCAGTTTTAGAATTTGTCTTCAGCTGGTAATTATTCACCATTTTTGAATTATTCAATCAACTTCTATTTTCAAAATTAAAAAGCATAGTATTTATAATACTAACTTATTTAGTGCAAATATATAAAAATAACCCAACAGACATATTTAAAGTGAAGCCAGATTTAATATGTTAACTCAGTGGAAATTTTCTGAATACAGATCTGCACTATTTTGAGGTCAGTGAATGTCCATTCAAAATATTTTCATCATAAAGCTGTACCTGTGCAAATGTATTTTTATATTTGCATATCTCTCTCTCTCTCTCTCTCTCTCTCTCTCTCTCTCTCTCTCTCTCTCTGTCTCTCTCTCTCTGTCTCTGTCTCTGTCTCTCTCTCACACACACACACAAACACCATTTATTTTTGTCTATTTTAAAATGTATAACTTTGGCTTTTGGATTGCATGGAGACTATTTGGGTGCCAGCCCTCAATTTATTATGTTACAATTCACATGTTAATTTCTAAGGTCAGTTGGATCAAAAAAATGCCAACTAAATGAAATCCATTAATCTCCATGGTGCCTTAGATTAATCTGACTTTTGATCTGTATCATCCAGATTTCCAGGATCTTACAATTGTTACTGAGATCTTTTAATCAGAAGAAGCAAAAAACTGAACTTTACACTGCTTTGCCATTCAGTCTTCCCAAATTAAATTAGCTGAGATGAACTCAGTCTTCTATAATAAATGTTTTAACTAACAACAATTCATATTTAAACAAGGAAGAAAACAGGTGAAAAGTATTTTCCTGAAGTAACCCCAGGAGACAATGTAACGATAACTTTTAATTAACGTAGCGGATAACGAACAAAGTAACGAACTTAACTGACAGCCTTTTATATGCAAGCTCTCAAACTGTTAACCAATAGGAAGCTTGCCCAACTTCCGCGTTCCTGCACCCGTGCCGGAGTCAACGGATTACTTTTGCCCATTGATTGGCAAGTCTTTCTCGAGACCTCAGGACGTAGCACTCCTTCCCCCCTGGATGGTACACACATAGTCTCTGAGATATGCGGGCTTCCTGGAGATCCTTCCCGAGTGCCGTACTTCTTTCTGTTCCGCTGGAGAAGACGTTTGTTCTCACATCTCCTCTGATGTTGCCGACTCCTCGGCAGGCCCCTCCAGAGGCCCCTCCCCTGCTGTAAGGCATGGTTCAACAGGTAAGGGCTCCTGCGACAAAGATATGGGAAATGTAGAAGCGTGGAAACTGGATTGGCAGCAGGCTCGATGGACATTGCTTTCTTCTGATTGCGGTGGCAAGTACGAACAATTTTGTGATGGGGTACTATCAAGTTGAATTATCTGTTCATTGCAGCGCCGAAGTATATCTATGTGGCATCGCCATTGCCGACCATCATCTAAGTGGACCCTATAAGAACACGGGCCAGTTATTTGAATTACCTGACCCTGTACCAATTTAGGATCACCTATGCAATTTCTTGCATATACTCTCTCCCCCAACTTAAAGTTACGAGTGTTTTCTGCAAACTCTGGAGCAGCATTTGCATGATAATGTGGGTGTAACCTGTCTAAAATGGTGAGAAGACGCCGTCCCATTAATAACTCAGCTGGGCTTTACCAGTTGACGGGCAAGGTGTTGAATGCTGTGCTAATAAATACTGATTTATTTTCTGTTCCCAAGGACCTGAACCTAAATGTTACAAAGCGTCTTTAGCAGAATGGACTGCTTGTTCCGTTCTACCATTACTGGCCAGGTGATAAGGTGCTACCAATGCATGTCTTATTCCTAGCCCTGCTAAAAAAACTTGGAACACCGCTGAAGTGAATTGTGATTTCTATTGATTATATTAAATATTTGAAGTTTACATATCCTTTGGAAAAATATTTCTAGATATTAGAAAATGAATATGTCGAAACTTTTAGAAAAGGTTGAATTGGATGTAAACAGATGGGTTACAATTTCCTTAAGTTTGTGGGGTAAAAAATTAATGTTATTAAAATGAATATTGTCTCTAGCTTCATTTATGCCGTTATAGGTATTCCTATGTTAATATCAAATAAATATTCCCTTCAGATTGATTAAGCAATGCATTTGTATTAGTGTACACTAAAGTTTTATTTAGCAAATAGCAATTACCATTTGAGGAAGGTAATTTTAATCTGTCTGATTTGCAAAAATATCACTTGGCTTGTATATTATCAGCCATCAGTATGTGGAATGAAAATATGGTGAAGTTTATGGGCCAATTCCGAAAGCTGTTATGTATTTGCCTTGTAGTTTTGGTAAGTTCTTGGAACAACATTAAAAAAACCTATTTTCAGAAGTGTAGGCAATCTTTGGGCCATGTTGAGATATAGATTGGGTTTTTCAATAATGAAACTTATGAACGTATAACTTTTTGGAAAAAAAAATCTAGTCTGCAAAGAAGTAAAGGAAAATGTTTTACCAGGGTATGTTTGAATATAAATTATGATGTGATTACTATTTAAAGATTTCACTCAATTTTAACTTGAATTTGGTCTTCTCAAGTTGCAACAATAGCAGCATCTTCAATTTAAGCATGTTTTGGTCAATCAATATGGTCAAACACTTTGGCCCTTTCGAAGACTCCTGAGATGTTCTGATGGATCATCCTGAGATGTTCTGATGGCATCCATGACAAGAGTAAATCCCATAACATATTTCAGTTTCAGTTTCAGTTAGTTTCAGTTAGTTTCAACTGAAACTGAACTGAACTGAAACATATTTCTATAGAAAGCTCAGTAATATTTTAAAAGTGGACATTTCTGAAATATTCAAAACATGGAATAAAGAACTGGAATGTTCAGTAATACCCCATCAAAGGTTTAATGTCCTTAAAAATTTAAAACTATATGAATAGATTTGAAATGAAATTTGATTAAGAAAAATGTGAATTAACTGTGTGTTTGACTCCCAACAGAAAGTACTTGAATGCATGAAGAACAGATTTTCATTTTTGAAGGTGTAAAACATTTGAGGGTTCATTGACCCATATAATACTGTATGGTTATGTGATCATCTGGTATCTTTTTGGAATGGTATTTTAATGTAAGTAGATTTATGGGAAAATCTTTAAATGTTAAAGATGTTAATGGGATGTTGAATTATATACCAAAGATTTGGAATCTGACTCTTTACCAGGATTTATGCTTGCATCAAGCATGGGGGGGGGGGTGAGGAGATGGATTTAAAAGAATTATATTTAGAAATTGCAAAAGGGATATTATTCCAGATGTTTGTAATTATCCCATTCATTTTGTTTGGCAAGGCCATTGAAAGACGGACCTCAGATGATGATCTCAGCTTCTAGATAGTTAATTGTGTGAGAAATGAACCTTTACATATGAAAGCCTAAAGCCCTTCCTTTCTTTTCAGCTGTTCTTGAAGACCCAATGAGGGCAGTGAATATTACACTTTATTAGTGTAATGTTATTTTACTGGCCAAAGAAAATAAAGTTAATTCCATGATTTTGATGTACTGGAACCCTTAGGTTGCTTTCAAATGAAGGATTATATAATGCATTACTATAACAATAAGACTATCAATTAACAAATCAATGCTGCAGGCCAAATAGAATCACAGTTGCTATAGTAAACCAAGTTGGAAAAGATATATAAGCTAAGAAGATCTATGTTTCTAGTGATGAATGTAATTTGAATACAGTACACCAACTTGTTTGGGAGTAATGTATACCTCCCGTCTTCAGATCTTGAACAGACAAAGATGGAAATAAGGTTTCCATCTTCTTTACAATTAATTTGAGACAAAGGTGGCGCAGTGGTTAGGGTGCAGTACTGCAGCCATTTCAGCTGACTGCTAGTTCTGCAGCTCGGCGGTTCAAATCTCACCGGCTCAGGGTTGACTCAGCCTTCCATCCTTCCGAGGTGGGTAAAATGAGGACCCAGATTGTGGGGGCAATATGCCGACTCTGTAAACCGCTTAGAGAAGGCTGAAAGCCCTATGAAGTGGTATATAAGTCTAACTGCTATTGCTATTGCTATAAATGGTCTTTCTTCAGCAGTGGTGGGATTCAGCCAGTTCGCACCTATTTGAGAGAACCGGTTGGTAACTTTCTAAGCAGTTCGGAGAACCGGTTGTTGGAAGAAATCTCCCTTTGTTTTGTTTTTTTCACTTTACAAGGCTAATCCTGTAAGGAAGGCAGGAAGGAAACATTCTAGTGTTGTTTCTAGCCTAATCTTTATTGACCTGCTTACAGAAACTGCCTCTCCGGTTAACCCTTATTACATTGTAACAGCTAAGGCGAAGCGTCCATCAACCTGAGTGACCTTGAGTTGGCCACTCCCACCCAGTCACATGACCACCAAGCCCCCACCTACCCAGATGGTCATTAGGGCAGAGAACCGGTTGTTAAATTATTTGAATCCCACCACTGTTCTTCAGTCTATTTGAGACAAATGGTCTTTCTTCAGCCTATTAGGTGGTCCAAACACTGATTCAGAATATTGTGGACAGTACTTTTATTTGATGGAAAGGAGAGACAGAAATAAGGATTTTTGTAAATATCAACCATTTACAATGGTTGGATTACCAAATAATCTCAGTTTTGTATTGTTTCAAAACCAATGTATGACTATTGTGACAAATATCTTAGAAGCAATTTCCAGATTATTATTATAGAAGAAAATAATTACAAGTGATCCTAGAACTATGGCACAATCAGCGTTAAACATATTGTTATTCTATTCTCTGCTTCAATTAGGTGATTATTGATTTAATCTGCAACTACAAAATGATTATTTTCTCATTAATAGAACTATATGGTAAATGAGCCTGATCATTCCATATTGTATTTATACGGATCTCCTGATAAACTCCTCTGGCAATAGCAGCAAGATAATGTAAGATTGGATAATAGGCTCATATTCAACAAAATGCTTTCAATAGCAGGAGAAATGAATTGCCACAATGCGATGCATTGTATATATAATGTTCCGGGACAAATTCTACCTGCATATATATGTTAATGAGTTCACAAATAAATGTACAATGTGAACACGTTCAGTTTGAAAATAATAATACAAAATAAATGAAGGGGGTGAGATTTCCCCCTCCAACTGTTTTAACAAATCCATATAGATTGACATTAACATATTAGCACACCCCGTTCATGTTTATCATCTGTACAAGTGACCCCGGCAATATCTTGATTAGATCATATGCAGAAAGAAACTCGATGCAGATATATACAGAGGTTGTGTTGGGTCACTCTTGTTTTCTATTTCCTTCTAGATTTATTTAACGCAGAGCTGTGTAGCTCATTGCTTTGTGCGGTTACCACAAACATTTCCATAAAGACATTTCAAAGCAAATAGCTTTGGCCTTAACTGTACTTCCCCCCCCCCATTTACATTTTGATAGTTGGGACATATTTTGTAAACAGTGATATTCTAGTTTTAACTGCTGCAGCTTCATCACAACCAAACAGAGGAGTTCCATGAGAAAGAAAGAAAGAAAGAAAGAAGAAAGAAAGAAAGAAAGAAGAAAGAAAGAAAGAAAGAAAGAAAGAAAGAAAGAAGAAAGAAAGAAACCTCTCCCCCCCTCTCTCCCGCTCCCTCCCTCCTCCCTCCCTCCCTCTCTCTCTCTCAATACCTTTGGCTCTGCCACACTAGTTTACATGAAATGCTGTTTCCTGAGCACTTATGTAGAGTCAGCATCTTAATTGCTATTGGTGTGAATCATCTAAAGCCGGTGCATAATTTTTTCAGACATTTATAGGATGCCTACTCTTAGATATTTGCTATGAGTCACAAAAAGTAGATATCTATAACCCACACGAAAATTCCGGCCACTTCATATTAGGCATATTTGTATATTTAAAACCACTTTGAGTTTTTTTTTGGGGGGGAGGGGGGCTTTTGTTTTGATTTGTAATTCTAGCACGATGAATGATCATGAGAAAATGATACCACAGATTTTTGGATTGAAACCAGAATTGAATCCATATCTTTGCTGCTCATTCCCTGATTTACCAATCCTACAGTGAAACGTATCTTGTGGAGAGAATGGACTCCACTCAAATCCTATTTCCTGTGCACAGATGTCCTGAGAACTGATTGCATGGTGTGGGCCTTCATCTTAAACCCTGTTCATATGTATTGTTCAGTGCTGTTTCATAACCTTTGCAATCTATATCTAGCATGATCATCTGATGATTGCTCAACAGTCTTCTAAATTTCCTGCTTATGATGCAATGGCAAAAAGTCATTAAACATTAGCAGTAATAGTATTTTCCCTGTAATAAAGTGTTAATTACTTCCACATGTTAATAGAGTTGGGGGGGAGGGGACGGCAAGCAATTTTTGCTATTGCTACAGTGCCTAAAATAATTTCCATGTGATAATTTTCCAGGATATCAAAAACTGAATAATTATGCACTAATTAAGAAAGTAGAGCCTGCTCTGGAGTTAAGACGGCATTAATTTTAATGTTTTTACAGTCCTTTAATTGGGGAAAGGGCTGTAAATTGAGAGCTGACACACTCTCCTATCCGAAACAGGCCTGGTGTTGCAAGCTGCCTCCTATATGCTTCAACCCAAGGTCAACACAAGTTTGCAAAATCCCTCTGCTCTTCATAGGAAATGTATTGGTGCTGAAGCGTACATCTATCACTCTGACAAGCATTTAACTCTCCAAGAGCACATGCTCTCACTTCTTAAATTATTAATTGCATTAAATACATTTTCATATCGCAGCCTGTTTGCTACAAACTGTTCCCTGGTAGGGAGATGCAGTCCCACCACGGTACAATACAGTTCACCTTCTGTTCTTTTCAGCATTGGAGGGCTAGAATACAGGGGGCTGGGGGTCTTTCAAGGCTCTTCTCAAACGGTGTCGGTATAAAATAGCAGTGCTGGAGAAGAATTTCACCTTATAAATAAATAGGAAACGGATTTGACGTGGTGTTCTAGGCTGTGCCTGAGAGTGTACCCATTTGTTTATTTGTTTGCGCAGCTGTATAATAGGCATCGACCTTGTGGTATCGGTCTGGGGCTGCTTCCAATCTCCAGAAAAGATGTCGCTGTTTCTTCCCTCATTTATGCCAGATAAACTCTCCATTCTCTTCATCTCATTTGCACCAATGAAAATGTATTGTGGTAATCTAGCAAGGCCAAGTACAATTCCGGTGGATTATATAATAATCCTAATAATTCCTAAGAGGTCCGTAAAGGGGGCGTGCATAAGCACACCAGTGTGCCTACCGTTCCGGTACTACTGTCCCCATTTATTTAGGTTCACCGATAAATGCGCGCCCAACAAATGCGCGCCGACGAAACCGCGCCCACAAAAAGTGCACCATCAACAAACAACATAGTGGGACGCGAAAATGTTCCTAACCCTAACCCTAACCCTAACCCTAACCCCAACCCCAACCCCAACCCCAACCCCAACCCCAACCCCAACCCCAACCCCAACCCCAACCCTAACCCTAACCCTAACCCTAACCCTAACCTTAACCCTAAAACATTGTTTTTGCGTCCCACTATGTTGTTTATGGATGGCGCGCTTTTTGTTGACGCGGTTTCGTTGGCGCAGTTTTGTCGCCGCGCATTTGCCGGGCGCGCATTTGTCGGGTCACATTTATTTATACTCATTTCCTTTGTTCATGTCCATGTTTATACTTATACCTGTCATCTTGTACATATTTGACAAACTAATTAACAACTAAATCTATTGTCTCCATTCCTCGATCCTGTACTTGAAGGTATTTCATGGAATTCTCTCTCTTTGAATGAAAAGACGCGAATAACAACATTCCAATGGAAGGCTTCAAGTGGAAATCGTTCTCTCCCCCCCCACTATATTCAACTGGATTCTGCCTTCCTATTATTTCAGATTGTTGTTCTTTTCCTACTGTCTGGAACTGACAAAATGCATGTGTTGTCCGGTGATGCCCCTCCAAGTAATAAAATACTGTTATCACAGTCCCCTTTTCTGAAGGCGAGACATAACCAGCTTTTCTTAATCTCTTTCCTCAAAGTCACAAGTCTGCAACTCTCATTCTTTCTGGATTTTATGGGTTCTCAGCATGAATTTAGTGAAGCCGCTCTTCGCTTTTACTTTTCTATTATCAGTATCTGCCTACAACCTTCCACTCCCAACAGAGTTGCTTTATTATCCCATTGGTGACTAGGGCAGACTTCAGTTCTAAATAACTAAGGCTTTTTAAAATCCCCTTGAAATTTCAGTTTTCATGCATCACTGGATACCTGTATTCTAATGGCATTACAGTAATTCAGATTAACTTCCTCAATGAAGTCAAAGATTCTCTCACAAGTATCTTTATAGTATAGGTCACCAACAGTTTCTTCAATAACCTCTCCACCAGAAAGGCGGTTATTAGATCATATGTTTAAAATAATTCCAGAAGCTTTAGAAGCTTCCAGAGCCCTGTTATACATCGCTATATGTAGTAGTGTAATATTTTGTATGCATGTTGAGAATGTCAATATGGAAAATATGGAAACAAGTTTTGAATCGTATTTATTAAGCTACGTAAAATTCTTTTAAAATCCGTTTATGAATTCTGTAGCAAACAACTTATAAATATTGAAGTTTGTGGAATGTATTTAGATGGGCCTTTCAATCATATCTCCTAATGCTGTGTCTTCTTCCAGAAGTGTTGGGTTCTATTAATATATTTGGCTTAACCTCTGATTACCCAGCACAACCCAACATAAAACTTAGAAGGGTTAGGGTTCAAGAATTCCTTGAATTGAGAGGGAGTTGTCAAGAAAATAACTCCTAACTCTTTCTTTTATCCATTTGTTTAAAATTACTGGCAGAGCATGAGGAGACCATGAAGAGAGCCGAGGTGGCACAGTGGTTAAATGCAGTACTGCAGGCCATTTCAGCTGACTGTTATCTGCAGTTCGGCTGTTCAAATCTCACCGGCTCAGGGTTGACTCAGCCTTCCATCCTTCCGAGATGGGTAAAATGAGGACCCGGATTGTTGTTGGGGGCAATATGCTGACTCTGTAAACCGCTTAGAGAGGGCTGAAAGCTCTATGAAGCGGTATATAAGTCTAACTGCTATTGCTATTGCTATTGCTATGACATCCAACATGAAAAGTGATGACCAGTCTGGAATATTGAAATACAAGAACAAAATAATGGAATGAACTGCTACTGGGAATGACCGAAGTTAGCATGCCTTTAAATATCAGACGCTGCAGAGTAACAGTAGAAAAAGCTATTGCGCTAACAACCTAATAACGCTAACCCTAACCCTAACCCTAACCCTAACCCTAACCCTAACCCTAACCCTAACCCTAAACCGAACCCTGAACCTAACCCTTACCTTAACTTAGATTGTGCTTTTGTGGGCGCGGTTTTGTGGGTGTGTTGTTGTGGGCGCGTTTATGACATTGCGGTTTTCTCGCCGCGGTTTCATCGCCGCACTTTTGTCATGCACGCATTTGTCGGGTCACGTTTGAATCCATATCTCAAGCAGATCTTGAATCCATATCTCAAGCAGATCTTGAATCCATATCTCAAGCAGATCTTGAATCCATATCTCAAGCAGATCTTGAATCCATATCTCCACCTAACCCACATATTGCATAGCAATGAACAATGATGGATTATAATATTTTCCTTTTGTTTAAACCAAAGAAAACCTTTCCTCATCTATGGAATAAACTCTGTAGTTGCTGTTAGAGCATTGTGTGTATGGGGTGTGTGTGTGTTTGTGAAGAGACAACATAAAGTCAAGACAAACTGCATACAGGCTAGCACAGACATTTGTTATCCGACCTTTTAGTTCCTCTTCCCATGTTCCAGTTTCTCTATTGGCATTGCATTAATTAGAAATTTAGGTAAATGACATAAGTGCCCCAATTTTTTATTTCTGCCAAGAGAACAATTAGGCCATTAGAAATAACAAATGGCCTGGATTCATGTCTGCCTGTTGAAAATTTCAAGCTGCATTATTTCTGACAAGGAAAAAATAAACCCCATATACACACAAAACAAATAATAGTTGTTTTGGCCAATTTCTGCCATAAGTGATGTCAGCTTTAGCAGATGCAGCATACTGCTGTTTTTTTTCCCCCCTGTTGTCATGCCTCATTAAAGTATGCTGACTCTTGTGGATTCACATTTCCTTTAGGTAAATAGTTATTTACATGAACGGCAACATTTTTCTTTGGTGACAATTTCTAATTGTTCAGGCAACCAAGGGTGATGTATTAACCACTCCGAATAAAGCCTCACCTGCAAAACAAATTACTTTAAATTAACTATCCTTTTCACAAGCAAGGCAAAATTTCCAAATGGACAAATTAGGCCTTTCTTAACCACATATGGTAAGTGTTTTAAGCATTTCCCCGCTGGCACATACTCCAGAGATCAGCTCTTCATGATGGAGTGGAAGACTTCTGGCTCATTTGGGGGTCTCTTCAATGCCAGCCCTTACCCGGATTGGATGGGAAGGGGCTGAAAATCTGAGGAGTCGCGGGGATCGTTATTCAGTAGTTCTGCTTTTCACAACAGCCTGTCCCAGAAGCAATCCCAGGTGAACAGCCCTCTCACCGCATTGATCGCGGCATCCCAAGTTAGCTGCTTCTTACCCAGATTACAAGATACTAACTGTTGTTAAGATAAACTTCTGTGAATTATTGAGAAAGTGTATGGGTTTCCTTCGGCAGAATTGCAAGAAATAGCAGGAAAGATGCAGAAAAGAAGATACGAGAAAGAAGCAAAAGGAAAGGAAACTTCAAAACAGTGTCCATGCACATACACGCACATACAAGCACATATACGCATGAACATACCACAAACATATCTGTATTTGTGTTTTGGATATTTGTATACAAAATGGTATCTCGGCAAAATAAAAAAGAAAAGTTAGAAGTCATTAATGGAGCATGGTTCCTATAACAGTTGCAATCCTGTCTGATCACAGGTGGATATGACGGATGGAAACCACGGGTTCTCGCAGAATTTGATTATTGCGAACAATGGAAACTCTTTGCAGATGCAAAGAAGATGGATGCCTTCTACTGTCATCAGCTTATGCCCCACAGATTTTGATGGCAATCCCAACATTTGAGACAGCGACATTTAAATTAGGGTGAACCGAGAAGACGATTGGAAGATCAGATTCAGTATTGATTCAGGAACATCTGTACACATTGGAGAAATCCTATTTATATTGGAAGACCATTTCCTGTTCAAGAGATAGTGGAACCCATGTTCTTGCTACCAAAAGCTTTTAAAATGCTTTAGATCTTGAGAAGTAAAACTGTTATTTTGTGCATGAGCTGGGGGGAAAATAGCAATAGCAATAGCAACAGCAGTTAGACTTATATACCGCTTCATAGGGCTTTCAGCCCCTCTCTAAGCGGTTTACAGAGTCAGCATATCGCCCCCACAGTCTGGGTCCTCATTTCACCCACCTCGGAAGGATGGAAGGCTGAGTCAACCTTGAGCCGGTGAGATTTGAACCACCAAACTGCAGATAGCAGTCAGCTGAAGTGGCCTGCAGTACTGCACTCTAACCACTGCACCACCTCGGCTTGCTCCATCATTCTCTTCTGTTGCTGATTCCCCGTGCCTGTTTCGGTCCATGGCTATCTTAACCATCAAATATTATCACCAGTGTGTGTGTGTGTATGCGTGCGTGCGTTCAAACCAATTAGACAATGAAGCACAAATGGAATATTTCTTTGGAATGACTTCCACAGACTGTCAGCGTTCCAAGTATCATGTAGAATTAAATCAGAGTCCAATTCAAAACGATCCTCAAAGTTCCAATTTAATAAAGCAGACATCTTGGCATTATGCTATGGAATCCCAATACTGGAAATGACATCAGAAATTCCACTCAGTTAAAAATTCATGATCTTATCCCCACACCCACAATCCATCACATGGTCCAATCTTCTTCTTCCACGCTGGCATCTCCACCCAGCTGCTTCCGGTCAGGTGTGAAGGTGCGGAGACAAAAAATGACCTTGGCTTCTAGCAAAGAATGAAAACAATACATTCCACAATCCTACTCCTGTCTATTCCCCCCTCCCATCAACTCTACTAATGAAGCAGCATATTGAAATAAGAGAAAGTGTGGCAGGCCAAAATTATAATTGCAGGCCTGACACAGACTCAGATGTGGTGTAGCTACTCTAAAAGCATCAAATTAGATTAGACTTTTTTCCCCTTCTTTCTGTTTGTAAGGGAACAATTTAATTAGCACTTCTTTGGTGCTAATATTTACAGTACAAGTCTAATGCAAATAGGATGATCAGTAAAATGGGTGTAGCTTTTAACACATGCTCTTACTTTATGTTTAATTATGTTGATTACTTTTAAACTCCCGGTTTGGCATCACCTTGCCTGCCTTAATGTGTTATGCTTGAAGCCATGTGGAGAACTGACCTC
>NC_045550.1:2791874-2819374 GCF_009769535.1 Thamnophis elegans
TTCCCAGAAGAAGGCCTTTTAAAGTTCTCCTCACCGCCTAACCTCAGAGGGTGGAGGCAGAGGAGGTGTTGGTTCACTTAGTTGACTTTGCTGAAGTCTGAATTCGGGGACCGCTATTTCTAACTCTAAGCTTCTACCCTGGTGTCACCACTGCAGGAATTCTTCATTGGGTTTTTAATGACTTCTTTGGGAGAGATATTTCATGTTTTTATTCATGGCTTGCTTTGTTGCTTTCTATGTCAGGCCTACAATTATATTCCGTTTAGAATTTTGGCCTGACACACTTTCTCTTATTTCATTATGCTGTCTCATTAGTATAGTTGATGGGAGGGTGGAATAGAAAAGAGTAGGATTGTGGAATGTGTTGTTGTCATTCTTTTCTAGAAGACCAAGGTCCTCTTTTGTCTCCGCACTTTTATACACCTGACCGGAAGCAGCTGGGTGGAGATGACAGCGTGGAAGAAGAAGATTGGACTATGTGATGGATTTGTGGGACAAGATCATGAACTTTTAACTGGGTGGAATCCCAGGAAGCTCTTTAGAATTGGGATTACACAGATGTGCTAAGATGTCTGATTTGTTAAATTGGAACTTTGAGGATCATTTTGCCTAGGACTCTGATTTAATTCTACATGATACTTGGAACGCTGACATTCTATTTTGTCAGCGGTTGAACACAACCAGCTGGACTACCTGAATTGATTTTCCTTTTTTTTTTTTTTTTGCTTTCAGCAAACCTTCAGTTTAGGATTGGATCCTATTAATTAATATAAATTATGAGTAGTAGAAATGCAGCCCTTAATAGAATAAATGGACGAGGGTCTGCTAGATGCAACTGTCTCTTCGACAGAACTGCATTAGGGACCTGACAAGGGATAAAATATTCCTATGTTGACACTTGCTCTGTTGCAAGTGACAGGAAAGAATACCTCCTCTCCATCTTCTCAGTGGCAGCCTTTTAAATATTTGAAGATTGTTATCAAGTCCTCCCTTAATCTTCTTTTCTCTAGGCTAAACAGACTCATGACTGCAATCTTTTTGGTGCAACATTCTTTTGCTAAGCCTTTTATCATGTTTGCCCTTCCCTGACTCCTCTCTAATTTATCTACATGTTGAAGTATGACGGTTACAGGACCTGGTGTTCTCCTGGTGGCAAACCTGACCAGCACAGAGCACAGATGTGCTCTGATTTCCTACCTCTTGGAAACTATTTATGGTGAATGCAATAAATTTACCTGGTTGGAAGCTGTCATTTTGCCCGAAGTTAGACAGTTTTCAGCAACACAATGTTCGCAATTTACCAGAGTTGTCAGTTATTTTTTTTCCCCCTTTTCATTCCACTTCTAAGGGAAAAAATAACCTCATGGAAATTTGCTAAGTTCAATTAATCCTTTTCAGTAAACTTCAGAGCTCAGCTAAAAGTCCTCTAAAAAACACCTTCAAAATTGGGAGTATCGTTGAAAAGGGACATTTTTGGAAGGCTGGGGACTACTTTTACAAAAAACCCTGATGAAAATTCTTAGAGTTGGTGCTATACGGAGTTTTGCAACTCATCAGTCCCCATCTGGGTAACTGTCTGGAGAACAAAAGCACCAATTTGCCTTCTGTATTCTTTTTGAAATTGCTACTTGGATTATAAGCCCTTACTACTTTTGATTTGTGCTCTAAGGTCTGTCCATCCCTCTAATGGGTATTTATAGTTTAACTTTTTGCTTCACTCCCAAGCCATCTATCTAGAGCTGAAGGGCTATATGAACTCTGTGTGATGTGTTTATTGAACAACATACACACAGCAAAAGTTCAAATCCAGGGTAATATTTCATGAAGCTAAAGGGTGATACATAGGGTTTAACCTTCTGCTAGGCTTAAATTACCAATCTGCCACTTAAAATCTCCTCCATTGATCCCACAGCAAGTCACATCTCAGGCTTGAATTTTAAGTACCACACAACTGAATTCTAGTGGTCCTTATTTGTTGTTGCATTTCTGCCCTTCTCTGTTGTCTGTTGATCGTGATCTAATTGCCAACACTAACCCATTTTGGTGTACATCTGCAGAATTAAAAGAAATGTCATACAAGATATTCATGCATGCCACTCCCCCTCCAAATATCTGAAAAAGGGTTAATTCATTCATTAAACATGATCACAATAGTTTTATTGGGTCATGAAGGCAGGGCCTCACTTAGCTTAATCCATATACAGGGCTGCCTCATCATGTTAATGGAATTAATGTGATACTGGCAGTGGTGGGTTTCAAAAATTTTTGGAATCTACTCTGTGGGTGTGGCCTCCTTTGTGGGAGTGGCTTGCTGGCCATGTGACCTGGTGGGAGTGGCTTGCTGGCCATGTATTCTCTCTCTCTCTCTCTCTCTCTCTCTCTTTCCTTCCTTTTGTCTCTCTGTCCTTTTTTATTTTTTTATTTCATCTCTCCCTCACTCTTTTTCTTTCTTTCTTTCTTTCTTTCTTTCTTTCTTTCTTTCTTTCTTTCTTTCTTTCTTTCTTTCTTTCTTTCTTCATTTCTTTCTCTTTCTCTCTCTCTCTCTGTGTCAGTCTGTGTGTGTGTGTGTGTGTGTGTGTGTGTGTGTGTGGCAGTGGTGGGTTTCAAAATTTTTGGGAACTTCTGTAGGTGTGGCCTGCTTTCCGGGTCCACTGGTGGAACCTCTTCTAACCACTTCGGTAGATTTGACGAACCGGCTCTACCGAATAGGTGCCAACTGGTAGGAACCCACCTCTGTATACTGGGCTTCTTAAGGTATTTGATCTACTGTTGCTGCTGATTCATTGACTTTTAGTTGATCTAGAACTTCTTATCCATAAGAACCTCTTTATACTTTGGGTATTTTATGTCCCAAGGCATGGCTGAATGTTATATTATGAATCATGATTTCCAAGGATCTATAGGATGCCTCCATCTTTAGATCTCTGACCCTGTACAGGAATTCACCAGATGGCAGTTCGTTTTCATATGGGCATCTGTCCAGTAAGAGTTGGAACCAGACCAAAAATAATTTAATTCAAGATTCCAAATATACTGGTTATTGTAATTACAACTTTTGGTGACTACCATTTTGGCAGTGTTCCAAGATAAGGTGAGAGGCTTCGTTCTGCGTTATTACTTGCTCTGGAAATCCCTATAATTAAAACACTTTAATTTTAATGGCAATCCAACTACTTAATGTAACTGAAAGAGATCTATAGATAGCTTTTAAAAATAAATGTATTTTAGGAGCTATAGGTTTTTTTTAACCGTTTAAAATTATCATGAAACAAATCACATCATTATCACTCCTGTTTATTTGTCCAATCTTTATCCACTCAGTGATTTCTTTTTTATTCTTCTTCTTCTTCTGGTGTTAGAGCTAGCATGTAGTGGCTTTATCTCCTCTCTGTACTCACAATAACATATTATTTCACCATGAATCACTCTAATGGATTGAAACATAAGCATGTGAATTGAAAAATAGATACATTAGTCAAATCAATAAATAAATATGAAAATATATTTCCACTATGAAAAACCATCTTGGCTACTATGTCCTCCAACTTGGACAGAGAAAGCTGAAATATATAGCTGTAAAATATGGCTTGCCATGTCAACTAGCCACTGCCTGAAGCCTAAAAGGAATTTTGAGCACCGGGTAAGTAGTATTTCATCAACAAAATCATAAAATAAAGACATTAAAATGAAGGAATGATTGAGTGCTGTAGGACGTTTGTAAAATCACCCTTCAGTTGGGGGCTAGAGTAGTTTAGTATTAGGGATTGCATACTTTCATATAAATTTGCTTACAAATAGCTTGCCTTAACAAGCAATATCGCCAGACTCCCTTCTTTACAAATATTTTTTTTCCCCCACTGTGGTTGCTACGCAAATCCTATTTGTATATTCTGTGTCGCTATTACCGCAGATAAAAGCAATATATCTCAAATATTGGATATCAATGCGGTATATATTTTTGTACACATCTATACTCTGTTAATTGTTAAGAAGTCCATATTCTTTTCTTTGTTATTATTTTTTTAAAAACTATTTAAGGGACTATGATCCTTTTCAATAAAATTCAAAGGGACAGCTTTTCAAGATTATTATATAAAAATCTCTGTATGGAATAGGTAAAGGTTTCCACTGTCCAATTTTTTTCTAACTCTAGGGTTCAGCAATTGTCATCTCTGTTCCTTAACCCAGGGAGCCAGAGTGGTCCGAAGAAATTTCCATGGTCATATGGCCAGCATGACAATATGTCAAGGCGCACTGAAATAGCAATAGCAATAGCAGTTAGACTTATATACCGCTTCATAGGGCTTTCAGCCCTCTCTAAGCGGTTTACAGAGTCAGCATATCGCCCCCAACAACAATCCGGGTCCTCATTTTACCCACCTCAGAAGGATGGAAGGCTGGGTCAACCCTGAGCCGGTGAGATTTGAACAGCCGAACTGCAGAACTGCAGTCAGCTGAAGTAGCCTGGGGTGCTGCATTTAACCACTGCGCCACCTCGGCTCTATTTTTTTAAGTTCACATTTGCATGCTATGAACTGCTAGTTTAGTAGGAGCTGAGGCAGAAATGGGAGCTTACCCTATTACGTGGCCCTTGGCTCTCGAACCCAGACAGAAATGCTTCTAGCAGGATTACAAATATAGTTCTCGATATAGATTAAAATTCTAGTTTATGGAAAACCATTGTTATAAATTGAAACTGAATTATGTTAAGGAAATTGTTTCTGGGTAGATAAAAATCAAAGGTCCTTCAGATGAAGTAGACACCCCAATTTTCCAGAAAAATCTGGATCCAACTTAATGCTCTATTTAAAGAGTAATTAAAGTTTTCTACAATTTTTTCATCTTTTTTTTGTTTTGTACTCCTCCTTTCTGTTTGTTCGGAATACTCTGTAATGTCCAAGAAGAATTAAAGTATAAGATACAAAATAAAATGAAAGATTATAGCCAATATTCTATAGTCAGGGAATTTGGATAACTATAATGAAACGTGGGATTCATTTATACAAAATATACAGTAGGTTAAAAAACAACCATAATATGTAAGTGGAAGACACACACACAAACACAAACACACACACACACACACACACGTATTGTATTTGCATTGTATAATTATACATATCACTCCAACTGTTTATGTTGTACCAATATATTATGCTTAAAAGTGTCCATGTATTTTAAGCCCTTGTTATGTATTTTTATAACAACACATGGATCTTTGTGTTTTGCTGCTTTTCATTTTATTTTCCTATTATTTTTAAAACCGTCATGACTTAATAAATAAATAAATAAATTAAAATCAATATTAATCAATATTAGTGTATTAATATTAAATTGGTGGAATGCATTTTGTCTTTCTTTCAGAGCCATTGAGAGAGGAGACAAAAGAATTCCATAGCTTTTACAATGCAGAAAAGGACTCCTTTCCGTACGCTCACTTCTGAAGAAATTATATAATATACTTCTGAATTGGAAGGTACGGCAGAGCTGAACATCAGATTAAGTTTGAAATGGGGGAGAGCGATGGTGCTTTACTGCTAACATTATGGAAGGGAAGACAAGACTTTGAGCATGGGGCTAATTGTGATAAGTATAAGTATAATCGTTATTGTCATTGTACTTAAATACAATGAAATTGGTTTATTTTTGCCTAACTCTACTGTGGCACCAGGAGCTCAAAGTTGCAGCGTCTAAGTGCGCCACCATCTTGGGGGGGGGGGGAAGAAAGTCACATTAGGTGCCTTATTCCCAAATTTAGGCAAGCTTTGTTGCTGAACATTTTCAGTTCATGTTCAGTCCAATGATTACAGCAACATTTTCAGCACCTTGGACCAATGCAGTCTTCATCTGTGAAAGGTGCACCAGTTAAGTTTTTTATCTACGTATCTACATATATTTCCATAAGCTGTTGAGGTAGGAGATGTCAGGCAAAGTGCGTAAAAGGCCAGATATTAATTTGTAGAATGTCTGTCCTGTCTTTCCTTGAAGAAATTGGGGGGATGTAGGCTTTAGCAATAGCAATAGCAGTTAGACTTATATACCGCTTCATAGGGCTTTCAGCCCTCTCTAAGCGGTTTACAGAGTCAGCATATCGCCCCCAACAACAATCTGGGTCCTCATTTTACCCACCTCGGAAGGATGGAAGGCTGAGTCAACCCTGAGCCGGTGAGATTTGAACAGCCGAACTGCAGCTAACAGTCAGCTGAAGTGGCTGCAGTACTGCACTCTAACCACTGCACCACCTCGGCTCCTTTATTCCTCTCTTTTGCTCTGCAAGAACTCTATGGGGTACAGAAGGCTGGATTTAGAGAGCATGGTTGGCTGAAAGTCACTGAGTCCTTGGGAGAAGGGTGGCATATAAATCTAGTAAATCAATCCATACCAAACCCAATGAGCTCCATGCTAGTAGATTTGAACTTTAACTTTAACTTTTAATAAATTTATATGCTGCCCAATCCCGTAGGACTCCGGGCGGCTTACAGAAAAAGTTAATATAAGGAGTTAAAATAAAAAACAATTTAAAAAGAGACAATTTAAAAAACGCACCATACACTCAATCTGGGTGGGGCTGGACCTCATTCCTGAAGTCAGCAGCCCCAGGCCTGCCGGAATAGCCAGGTTTTAGTGGCTTTTCGGAAGGCCGAGAGAGTGGGAAAGGTCCGGATCTCTATGGGTAGGTCGTTCCACAGGGTCGGAGCAGCTACAGAGAAGGCCCTCCCCCGAGGAGCCGCCAGCCGGCATTGTCCGGTCGACGGCACCCGGAGAAGGCCTCAACCTTTCCATTCACAGTCCATCACTTTAACCACTATACCAAACTAGCTCTCAGCAAAATTAATTTATAACTCAATTAGGGAAGTGCCTTTTGGCAAATATAAAAAGGACTCAGTTCAGACTACTCATCCTATAAGAAGTAAGCCAACTTAAGTAAAAGGAGGAGCTAAGAGAATAGAAAATGAAATTTAGTCTACACTTTGTTTCCACTTCTTCAACCATGTCCTTATGCTAATGAATATACTGGTAGTCCTTGACTTACAACATTTTGTTTAGTAACCTTTCCAACAGCACTGAAAAAAATGACCATTTTTCACACTTATGACCATTGCAGCATCCCCATGGTCACATGATCAAAATTCAGGTGCTTGGCAACTGAATCATACTTCTGATGCTTGCAGTGTCCTGGGGTCACGTGATCCCCTTTTGTGACCTTCTGACAAGCAAAGCCAATGGGGAAGTCAGATTCACTTAACAACCGGTTGCTAACTTAACCACTGCAGCGATTCACTTAACAACTGTGGCAAGAATAGCTGTAAAATGAGGCAAAACTCACTTAACCAATGTCTCACTTAGCAACATACATTTGGGATCAATTGCGGTTTTAAATTGAGGACTCCCTGTATTGCCCTTTGCCTTTCTGACCTTTTTCTCTTCTTTGAAGAGCCGAGGTGGCACAGTGGTTAGAGTGCAGTACTGCAGGCCACTTCAGCTGACTGCTATCTGCAGTTCGGCGGTTCAAATCTCACCAGTTCAAGGTTGACTCAGCCTTCCATCCTTCCCAGGTACGTAAAATGAGGACCTGGATTATTGGGGGCAATATGCTGACTCTGTAAACCGTTTAGAGAGGGCTGAAAGCCCTATGAAGCAGTATATAAGTCTAACTCCTATTGCTAGTGCTATTTCTCTTTTTGACAATCTCCTCCATTCCATCCAACTATAACTTCTTTGGTTTTCCACTTCCTCTCAGCCCATTCATTCTTCTTTTATGCATTTGTCTAAATTTCATACTCTCTACATGACCTAACCATTCAGTGGACTTCTTTTATTCATTTGTAATGTAATTCTTTCAGTTTTGTAGTGAACCCAGGCTGGTTCATCACTTATTCACTTTTGACTCTACCACGTCTCTTTGACAGCACATACTTTTTAAGTAACCCATTTCCTCTTCATGCAAAATACTTTAGTTTCATCTGACATATAACTCTTGCTCTCATGTAAGACAGTTAGCTAAAGCATGAATTTACAGTTGAATTAATGTATGTAAAGCGGCCACTATATTTATATTGGTTAGGCCTGCTCCCTTGTTTTAAATATGAAAATATAAACACAACAATTTAAATGGCTTTCTACAAACCTTTTTATTTGTTATACACTGCATATATAAGCAGCATTTTTATTTCCTGATATTTCTCCATCTGGTTATCAATATTTTGGTCAAAGTAGAAATTTTATCCCCTTTGCTTATTTTTTTTTAATCATTTATGTATACACTTCATTTTCCATGTGATCTTTAAAATATCAGTGTTTGGAACCATATTCTTTGTAACACACATTCTATTGAACATTTCCTGCTAAAAATTCAGTGCATCAGTCCTATGCATGCTCCCAGCCAACACACTGATTTCACATCAAACATTCCTTTTACAAGTATCCATACATTAATTACACAACCAAGAGGACAACTCTCGTTCAATTTCACTAGAGAGAAAATGTTACAACTCTAAAGTTTATCCTTACTCCAAAAGCAAGATCTCCAACTACTTCTGTACTATGGCCACGAAAACTATATTAATATGTTGCAATCAACAGAAGTTGATCTCAATTTGAGTCGGTCTCTGCCATATACATCTGCAATTTCCAGACATATCAGCGATTGCCAATGTTCACATTTTTTTTCTTAATGTAAAGCCGTGGGAATTATTTCAGCGATTAAAAAGTGGGTAGGTAAAAGTGATTAAATCAGGCTTCTTCATGGCATTAAATTGTTTATGTTACTGATGTCGGGGTCATGCTTTCCCTGAGACATAGTGATAATTTATTATACGATGCGTCCTGGCATTTAAAAAAAAAGAAGAGAGAGAGAGAGAAAGCTAGAGGCTTTCCTGGGCTGCTTGTGTCTGCGTCCTCATTCTGAGTGTGAAAACTTTATTGCTCATTATCTACTGGGCTGTGATGAAGTGACAGATGATTTATAGGGAGTCAATCCCTGTGTTTCACTGGTGAACATTTTTATCCTTTTGTGTTGCAGCCTGCCCAATTCCTTGTAACTGTTGAGGCAACAAATGAAGGCAACTGCCTGCTTAAGAACCCTCGGTCTATCATTCATATATGTCCACATTTCGGATCCCAGGCTATTCCTGTTTGATTCAATTCCCCTTTTGTTGCTTAAAAAAAAATCAATTTGTTTAATTGAGCTGTTGGGGCAGTAAAGTCTGAATTCTATGCATTTTAACCATTCATATTAAATTTCCCTCTGCATAGTCCTTGTTATTAATAGGCTTTAAAGAGAGGTCAGTTTAATTTAAATGTGAACGACCTTACAAGCTTGTAAAATGAACTATATGTTTCCCTCCTCAACTTGAAATTAAATTGAATAAATAGGAGATGATGTAACAGTAGGAGATTTCCTTCCGAGGCGTTGAAATCTTTCCAGCATGTATGTTTCTAGTATAAAAATAGATGTGAGATAGAGCTTTCTTTTTCCTCTGTTTTAATGGTAAAAAATGGTGATAGTGAATCTAATGTTCTTCTATGATGCTGTACAAACAATAAGCATGTGTCTTTTGGGCATTTAGCAACGTATCTAGCATTATAACGTGTGGTTTTCAATAACGAGATGCATATAATGGCATTTTCGAAGGGAGGGATATTTTAATAGGGGTTATGTGTTATTGACATTTAAATAGCAGAACATCGTCTCCTTCAGGATTAATAAATACCACACAAACCAGGGTAGGGTTTTTAAGGTTTACTAAACTTTAATCTGTAAAATTTAATAGCAATCTCCATATCATTACGTGGATGTAGAATCCTGGTTGGCTTTACAAACACTTTAAGCCATGAATTATGTTACAAGAATGGGTTTGCCGTGTATCATTATGTCCAGGTAAATGCCAGGATGATGACATAATTGGTAGTTGGGAGTAAAATACTACCCCCGTAAAATGTTACTAAGGTAAATGTAGCCGGATTGTAATTCATTATACATAAACATGATGACTTGTGTTATTTATCATTTTGTGAAATGGAGGATAAAGTGTGCTTTCTGAGCTTTCTTCATTGCTTCAAGCCAAATGGTAACAAAGCTTTAGTTATAAGGTTCCCTAATTTACATACATTTTAAAAAGACCTGCCATATCTGTACAGTTGTTCTTTCGTATATAATTCTGGAACTCTTAACTAGTATGAACTAAATTGCCTGAATTACACAATTGGCACATGTGTGGAAGTGTAATGGGGGAATGGGGGGGGGGAGAGGGGGGAGGAATACCCTCATTAAGAATGATGTCCTGTCATTTACCGACACTGACAAATTTATGACTTTGAATTAAAGGTCAAAGGCCATTACAATAACTCCGTTTCATAATATCTGCAACCTTAAAACAATTTCCTTCCCTTTCTTTTTCTCTTTCCTCTTTCCCTTCTTTTTTTTTTTTTTCAACACTGCATTCCTCTTAACGTTAGCTTCTGCAAGAGGCGTACAGTAATAGTTTGGAAGTAACAAAAGCCTATTTTGTACCTGTTCAGCTTGCAAGTGTGCTTCCCCCAGGCTACTGTTTAACTTTTAACCCTCTTGTTCATGTAGCATATATGCATAAAAACTACAGTGTGCTATATAAGGATGCAAGTGTAAGTGTTTTGGGCTCTTTGTTATGGCAGAAGTTGGAGCATGCTTTAAAATCAACAGAGGAAACATTTGGGGTGTTGGTGGGGGGGAAATTACATGAAATTAACTTATCTACAATTTTTTTTTTGGTAGTACTACGATGCTGAAAAATGTGAAATGCATCTTCCTGAAATAATGGGGGAAAAGAAATCCTTATTTTAAAGTATTTTTCCAGTCTCTCACTGAATGTATCAGCTGCCCCTTTGTCAGATTCAGGATGAACCATATATGAGATATTTCTCTCTTCATTCCAACCGCAAGAGTCTTAAGAAATGCAGCCCGTGATGAATTATTTGTGTGGTCATAAGAAAAATTCCCCTGTCCTGCACTTATATCTAGCAAATTACACCCCAAATGTGGCAGTGGAAACAGCTGATGTGACAGCTGCACAGCACATGGAGATCCATTGGTCCATTGGTTAATCAGCGGTTTTTATTGGTCCTAGAGAATACATAGCACAACTGCCCTGAATTAGAAATGGGCTTCTGTTTTCTCTTAATAGGACATATCTTTTAGCTGTAGATGAGAGATTCCTACTGTTTAATGAGTGAAAAGTCTCTTTTCTCTCCTCAAAGGATTATGGAAAAAAATAACCTCAACATACGGATGTTTCAGCCTTGGGGGCCTAGTGTAGTTGGGAGGCAAAAATAGGGAGCAGGAAAAATAAATAGTTTTAACCCTACTGCCTTTGTAACTTAATATCTGAAATTAAATCTTTAAAATGGTGGGCTCAATTCATCAAGAAATTAGCATGGAATGTGCCAAGACAAATGATTGGAATGAGTTCTAGAATATTTTTTTAAGCGATATACATAACTGCCTTTGTTGCTCCCTTTAGTTGTCTGTTGTTTGTGCAACGCTAGATGTCCCTTGCACATTCCTAGTTCCAAAGTTGAATGCATGTACAAATAACACACATGGAGCTAAATCAAACTGCACAAGTCTACCAGAGGTGGGTTCATACCAGTTCGCACCAGTTTGGTAGAACCGGTTCATCAAATCTACCGAACTGGTTAGAAGAGGTTCCACCAGTCAACCCGGAAAGCAGGCCACACCTACAGAAGAGGTTCCAAATTTTTTTTTGAAACGCACCACTGACACACACACACACACACAGACACACACACACACAGACTCACACAGAGAGAAAAAGAGAAAGAGAAAGAAAGGAAGAAATAAAGAAATAAAAAAAGAAAAAAAGAAAGAAAAAGTGAGAGAGAAAGGAAAGAAAAAAAGGAAAAAGGGACAGAGAGACAAAAGGAAGGAAAGAGAGAGAGAGAGAGAGAGAGAGAGAGAAAGAGAGAGAGAGAGAGAGAGAGAGAGAGAGAGAAAACACATGGCCGGCAAGCCACTCCCACCAGGTCACATGGCCAGCAAGCCACTCCCAGAAAGGAGGCCACACCCGCAGAGTAGGTTCAAATTTTTTTTGAAACCCAGCACTGACAACACCCATATATACATACACTCAACTTTGGAACTAGGAATGCACAAGTGACAACTAGTGTTGTGCAAAGAACAAGAACTTAATGGAGCAACAAAGACGGTTATGTTTTTTGCTAAAAAAAAATATTCTAGAACTCATTCCAATTATTTGTTTCAGCACACATAGTTTACAGAATTCAGCTTTCTTAGACTGAAATCACTGTTTGTTCTAATTCAGCTTTTTTCTATTCCTTTCCACCTCATTTTTCTTCTGTCTCTATACCAGTTACACAGATTACATTTTGTCTCAAGTGTTTTAATGTATATGTGAAAACTCTTAACATAAATGGTGTTTTGGAGCGAAGTGTCAACAACAGACGTATAATTGAACTGCATTGGTCTACTTTTATATAGCAATAGCAGTTAGACTTATATACCGCTTCATAGGGCTTTCAGCCCTCTCTAAGCGGTTTACAGAGTCAGCATATCGCCCCCACAGTCTGGGTCCTCATTTCACCCACCTCGGAAGGATGGAAGGCTGAGTCAACCTTGAGCCGGTGAGATTTGAACCGCTGAACTGCAGATAACAGTCAGCTGAAGTGGCCTGCAGTACTGCACCCTAACCACTGCGCCACCTCGGCTCTTATATGCCAGTGTCAGCCTTCCCTGGTAGGCAAGACAGGAAACACAACCAGAGAAGTTCATTCTACTTTATTGTAAGGCTACATTAACAGAATCTGAAAGTACAAATCTCACACCATCTCCTTTAAAGCCTGAGAAACTAGGAAGAGTCTCTTTTTCCACCCATTATGCAGCTGCAGATTATGCCTTCTCTTATCTGACCCATTTCTTCACTCCATCTTTCATGTCATTCTCATATATCATTGCAGGAAGCAAGGTGCTACGCTAACCTATTTATATCAGTTGCTTCACTTTAATAGAAGTGACTTTCTTACATGTGTTCTATGTAAGTTATTTTTAAGAAGTGATGTGCCCCGCAGCTTTGCTTCGCCAATTAGAAGCAGGCTACTACCATGGTGCTTCACTCAAACCTCTATCAAGATGGAAGTATTATCAAGATGAAGACCGATTTTCAGCTTTATTTTTCTATATAGAAATGAAAATTTGAACAAGAAGTAGCAATCAGAGCTCAGTTTTAATTTTGAAGAGATAATGTATTTTCTGGAAAGCAATAGCAATAGGAGTTAGACTTATATACCGCTTCATAGGGCTTTCAGCCCTCTCTAAGCAGTTTACAGAGTCAGCATATTGACTCCAACAACAATCCGGGTCCTCATTTTACTAACCTCAGAGGGATGGAAGGCTGAGTCAACCTTGAGCCAGTGAGATTTGAACAGCCGAACTGCAGAACTGCAGTCAGCTGAAGTAGCCTCCAGTGCTGCACTCTAACCACTGCGCCACTTCGGCTCTCTGCAGTCTCAAAGTCCTTATAAATCCTACTCAATCAGCTACAGAAGAAGTGATAGTTGCGGTAGGGGGGAGTTGTGATGTACTAGCCATGATTCTTTTTTATATAAGGACAATCCTATCACAATAATTTATGCTTTGATAATCTTCAGAATACATTTTTGGAGCATATCGTATGTAGGGCTATTCTAGATTTCAGCTAGTAATAAGAACCTACCATTGGAAACCTACTTGCACTGGTTTTGAAACCACTACACTCATTAGCTTATTTGGTTTGAAGTACTGACACTCACCTTTAAAGCCCTAATGTCTGGATTCTGGATGATAAAATATTTTGGGCCAACACTAAAAAAACGAGAAAAGGCATTACAATATGCTTCCCCTCTTTGAAAACATTATAAGAATACTTATCCTTTTGTTTAGGGGAGATGACTAGGTAAATGTGGAAGATAATGAGAAATATGCCACAGCAATAGGAAGACTCATATCTTTATATTTGGCTTTAAAAGATCTTGGGAAAGATAATCACAATTCTTCCCAAATATACTTTTTTATTTTCCATTTTAATAACATACAATCACATGTATACTATTACATAGCCAGTGTCCTATTGTATTAAGTAGTAATTATATCAGTTCCTCTTGTCATCAACGCCCAGAAAGATAAAAACCCATTATTAGCTCTTCTGCTCTCCATACACCTCTTTCTTCTGCCTCTCTCCTACCTCCTTTCTTCCCTCCATCATCCTTTCCTACTCTACTTCCCCTTCCTTTTGCCTTCTGCTCTCTCTACATTCCACTCCTCCTTATTCTCCTCATCTTCCCCCCTTACCCTCTCTCCTATCCCTCTCTTCCCATCTTTCTTCTCTCTTCTGTTTCCCACTCTTCCTCTCATTGGTTTATTTCCGCTTCTGAGCAAACTCCAATCTATGTTGATGGTATTTATGCTTCCTTATCAATATACTTAACATATCTTAGTTTTAAAGAAAAAATAAGAGAAGACAGTATACATGTGCAATCATATTACATTAAAATCTAACACCCCTCGTCAAGCCTAATATACATCCCTTCCTCCCACCCTGCCCCCCAAGCCCCCCCAACCTTCCCTCTCCCGACTTCCCAGAACCCGTAAATAAATCTTTAACAAAAACAGTCTAAAATATATTGGAAAAAAGAATAGAAACTTGATAACATCTTTACATTGAACTTAGCTCCTCCTTGTTAGGCTAGCTTTAAACAATTTATATCATTCCTGATCTTAATCATAAGCTATCTGGAATTTCTTAGTCCCATATTTATTTTGTATATAATCGATCCATTTTTCCCAGTCTCGTTTATATCTCTCGTTTGAGTGGTCCTTAAGATATGCAGATAAGCACAATTCTTATAATAAGGTTCAATACTTTGGATAGGTAAGAATGTTAATGCTAAGACAGCATTATACAATCTTTATGATTGTGCTTAGAAATATACAATTTCTTTTTTTTTTCTTGACCGCATCACGTCAAATGTATGAACATATTTTCCCCTCTGCCTTATTTCTTTGGGATCATTAGTGAAATTTTGTTCAAGTTGTCTGCTTATTACATAAGGGACTATATACCTGAGCATGCCTAGTCAATATGATTGACAATTGTTTTTGACTTGCGAATTCTTAGCATTTTGAAATGAAAGGTCCCACACTAAAAACTATTTTTTCCCCTATATTCATCTTCCACATTAGCCCAGCTTTTCAAAAAACGTGTACGTTTCCTATACATACATTGAATGAAATATAGTGCAGTCCAATGTAAATTTAGCATTTGTCATTTAAGGCCCGGGCATAGCCCTCGCTGTGAAAAGATGCACACCCTGTTTGAAGATAAGCAAAGTATTGTGATCCTACGAGAGACAGTTTTTGCAGCCGTGAGCTTTTCATTCATCTTCTGCTGTCAGCAGGATCTGGAAATAAAAAGCAGAGGGGAAGAATTCAGCCCTCTCGGCTTTAGATGGTAAGGAATGATAGCCACCATTCTTCTTCCTTGAATTAGGCAGTTGTTGTTTTCTTGCCTAGGTCTGGAATACTGATAGAGCTCTAAGCTTCTCTCTGAAACCCTTCCAAGTTTACTGTCTCTTACTTGATGGTAGCTATCAGGCTACGGTGATTTTCCTAAGCCAAGTTGGACAAGGGAAGAGAAAACGTTGCTTGCTTAAAAAGGAAAGCTCTACCTTTCACTTGAGCATTTCTGGATTTTCCACTTGTCTCCACCAAATATCTGAGATCTCAGCAGTCAAATTCAGATGCAGGATTTTTTTTTCCCTTTCTGCATCAGACTGCATAGTGGGTGCACAGCGCATGACACTTTCGTGGATCAGATTGAAAAGCTGATGCTCTGTTTTTGGTAATGATAATTACAAGTGTGCAGGGGAATATTTATTTTAAAAACAAAACTCCGTATGGGGAGAGGAGTGCCATGAAAGTCTAAACAGCCCCATCATATTTTTTCCCCTCCCTCGGTGACCTAGCCATACCAGAAGGGCAATTTAGAGTGATCATGCTGAGGAATAAAAACATATGCTTCCCTTGCCTATACACAAGATTGGTTGTAAACAGTGTCCCACATCTTCGGGGCTGCAATTAATTTTATCAAATCAGATGCTGTGCATTTTTGGAGCTTCTGTTTAGTTGCTCAGTGTGACATCACAAGTGTGTGGGTGCGCGTGTCCTGGATCTGCAGAGAAGTTTTGGGACCACATTGTAACCCTCTTAAACTCTTGTGTATGTGAAATAAAATGGCATACTCATTTCAGCTTGATGAGTGTGGCTCAAGGAAGATTTTGCCCTGGATAAAATCAAAACACCAACCTGGATATTCACAGCATTGAAAACTGTAACATAATTTAAACAGATTTTATGTAAATCTGAATGGCTTTTAGCTCTCTTTGTACTCATAAAAGCCCTACAGGGTCAGAATTTTAGCTGAAATTGGCTTTCAGATATATTATTAAACTGTCAATTGAAGCAGTGTGGAAAAGGGTAATTTTTAACGTCTGTATAACTGAAAAAAATAGTTGAACTAATTTTGGTTTCACTCTTTTACATAGAATTACCTTTGGGATGAGATCACGTACTGACAATTTTAGCACAGAGGATTTTTTAATTATGAGCAAATGAAAAAAGGGGAAGAACAATGGAAGCTGAAATTCAGCTTTAATTATAGCACTTGACAACTCTTCTAAAACATAGATCAGCATTAAAAGTGGACTTAGAGAAAAGGGAGATATAATATTTCAAATATATGGAGGTTGTTTGAATGCACATCTCCGCAATTCTTAATCCTCCCTTTCAAAACAGGAGTTGCATGTTGAGAGTATCTACAATATGCCATAATGTTGTCCTTTCTACTCCAATATCTATGGTTCTATGCTGATAAAAATATGTGTAATTTCTCTCTTATTATAAAACAAAATGTCCATCATTGTTTTGAACGCTTGCTTGAGATTTGACATTATAAACAAACAGATAACAATCTACAATGGTCTCAACTGGCGAACCATCAAGCTTAAAAGCATTTTCTAGCATTTGACTACTCACACAAATGTGACTTTTCCCTGAACTCATGGCAGTAACTTACCTTTTCAACTTCAGCCAGTATAATACAAAGAAACACTGTTGGCAGACATGTTCCAGGTCGCAGAGCAAGATTACATGATCAATAATCTTGAAAGGAAACTTCAAGACTTGAAATACAATTCCAGACATTGACATGACAGAAGGATGCCACTCAATATTCAATTGTGGCAAGAGCTGTATGCTGAGATGACATTAAAAAACAGGCTGGAAGTCACTGAACAACTTCTGTGCCTCTGTATGGCTAATTTAATATTTATTTTTGCTTCAGGGTCATTAGCTTGTGATTCCAAAGTGTTGCCTTGATTTGATGCCTATTGTTTAAGCTGCTCTCTTTTAGTAATGCCTGCTGCACGATTGTCGCTGATACACATTGGATGAAATATTACACTTTGGAGTGACATCCCTGAAATAATTTCAATAATTTTCATCTCCTGCACTTGAATAGCCTTTCACAACTTTCCGTTGTGTTGGATAGCGCATGACATGCTGTGAAAAACTCGTTAGCCACATTTCAACATTCCTATATGTGTTTTAGCTAACTTGTGACAAGAATATAATAATAAGAAACTACTGAAGAAAAGCAATTTTTTTTCCCCATGGAAAGCCTTGCATTCAAACTATCATTTTAATGGGATTGGAGAAATAGGTGATTTGAGAAGAATCCTATTAATTATATTGAATTTAAATTACATGTAAATTGGATGAGAGCTAACTCTTCAACAGCGGTGGTTTCCGGCTACTGCTGGTTCGCTTAGGATGTGCTGCACTCTTGATGCGTTCTACACGCACATGCACAGTACAAAAAATGCTTTTGCGCATGCACCGAAGCAAAAAACAAGATGGCACCACATACGGTGCCACCAGTAGGGTTCCACCACAAAACCGCGTTCGACTAAACCGCGCTCGACGAAACCGCGTAGCTGACGTCATCAACAGGGTGACAACAGCGCGGAGACAGAAGCACGCTGTAAACGCTAAACCTAAAATTAACCCCTAAACCTAAACCTAACCCCCCTAAACCTAATCCTAAACCTAACCCTAAACCTAACCCTTAACCTAACCCTAACCCTAACCCTAACCCTAACCCTAACCCTAACCCTAACCCTAACCCTAACCCTAACCCTTAACCTAACCCTAAAGCTAACCCTAAAGCTAACCCTAACCCTTACCTTAAGTTGAATCGGCTTGCTTTCAAAGCACTATTTAAAGCGCCCTTCTTTCTCCGCGCTCACTGTTGTCGCCCTTTTGATGACGTCAGCGACGCGGTTTAATCGGGCGCGGCTTAGTCGAGCGCGGTTTTGTCGTGCCACGCACCAATAGAACTGGTTTGGGGGTATGTGGCAGGCCGAGTTACTACCGACTCGGCTGAACGCGTCTGTACCGGTAGGAACCCACCTCTGATCTTCATTTCTGTGCCCAATACATTTGGGAGGGGGGTGGAAAAGCAGACAATAAGTTATGGTTCAGAAATCTTGACCCATGACATTCCATATACAAAGATGCCTTGATTTCTGCTTTGGCTTGTAACGCTTCCTCATCAATGTAGGCAGCACCACGTTTTCCATAACTAACCCCTGGATGGGCAATGCTTGAGAAACAGAGAGCTGCCTTGTAGTATCCTGACCTTCAAGAAGGACCCATGAGGTCTTCTAGCGATACTAAAATATAACCATAAGGCTAGGTCTACTTTTTGTTTAGCTTGTTTTCTCTCCCCCATTTTAAAAATAATAATAATATCTAGGGTAGAGAAGAGAGTATTAGGCTTTTTAAAAGGGAAACTGTTTCCATTCTCAACTTCTTCACATGCTCTTTCCATCCTCAACTCATACTATGATAGTGGGCAGTTCGCCAGCTGAATTTTGCAAGTGCAAAATTCATTGTATGTGATCCTTGGTTTGGGAACAGTGTAGTAGAAGAATGAAAAACTGCAATGCTTTCAGTTCTATTGGCTAAAACATAGGATTATTCTTATTTATAACAATTATATTTCCAAGATTTTGCTAATGTTCTATTGTTCTGTTTCTTTCTTTTCTTTTTTTAAAAAAAAGAGTTATAAGTTGGCTTAGGGACAGATTAAACAGAATGATAAACCAAACAGAAGAAATGAACCATAAAAATGATGTCACTATTCCCGTACATTAATGTTATAAAACTAAGATCAAATACATCAAGGGGCAAAACCTCTCATCTCACCAGCTCCACGCCTTAATAAAAAACCAAAATGAAATAAAAAATAATATTTGTTTATTTATTTATATTGCCATTAACATAATAGCAAAGCCTAAAGACATATACAGTACATTAGTAAAAAGTGCTTAAAATAAGTGAAAAATAATAAAATAAAAATAAAAAATAGAGCACACTGTGACAGTGCAGTATATCTATCTATCTATCTATCTATCTATCTATCTATCTATCTATCTATCTATCTATCTATTAACTATCTATCCATCTGTCTGTCTGTCTGTCTGTCTATCTATCTATCTATCTATCTATCTATCTATCTATCTATCTATCTATCTATCATCTATCTATCATCTATCTATCTATCATCTATCTATCATCTATCTATCTATCTATCTATCTATCTATCTATCTATCTATCTATCTATCTATCTATCTATCTATCATCTATCTATCTAATCATCCATCCATCCATCCATCCATCCAGCCAGCCAGCCAGCCAGCCAGCCAGCCAGCCATTTATCCTTGTACAAAGTTTGCATTAGATAATTCTATCTAGAATTGTAATTTTTTACTGTCCTAACAAAATGTAAGTTTTGCTCGAATGAAAGTCCAAATCACTAACTTTCCCAGGTTTTTTTTCTTTCACTAGCACCTTTCATTGACACTGTTAAGTGAGTGGAAATGGGAAGAAACAGGTGATATTCTGGAGCAAAAATTTGAGAATGAAGCTTCACCCATCAGTTTCCTTAATTTAGTTCAGATATTTGGGGGCATATTTCAAGAAGAACTGTCAGATCTCCAGTTCTAAATACATTCTATTTGATAGTCCTATTTCCTTTTTTTTTTTTTTTTTTAAATTACCTTGATAGTTTTTACTATTTGGTGTAGCCTAGGTTACCTTTGACATATAAATCCCATAAAATCAGCTTCTCTTTTCACATGAAATAGAACAAATAGGCTTTTGGAATGAAGTAGTGTGTGAAAGATGGGATATTTTACTTAGCCCTGAATTACCAGGCTTTTATAAATTTAACTCAGATTCTCAGAGGTATTTTAACATAGTATTTTCGGTCTGTTTGGTAACAACAGCCATCTGAAATTGTAGTGGCACATTGCCAGAGGGAAGAGAGGTGTTAATGAGACTCCCTAGAAATGGAACGAGCTTGGGAATGACAGCTTTTCGTAGTACATTTGGCATCGGATCGAAGAGCCAGGTGGTGGCACAGAGAGCTGACCGATCACCTTAGATAATGATAAAAAAGCAGTGACAGGGTGAAAGATTCAAGGTCCATTGAAGAATCACACAGGGAGAGGGAGGAAGGTAGTGATGATCATTGATACTTGAGATGCACCGTTGATTCCTCATCACTTCAGTTTTGCCGGTGAAATATGAGAAGTACTGATCAGGGGAAAGTGGTGCGTTTTCAATATCAGATGTTGAAATGAGTGGACTTATTAACCCATCTACCATTCGGAGCGCGTACTTATGGGTTCTCTGACTAGAATCAATCAGATTGGAATTTCATTTGTGATCTTCGGTGGAGATGTTCACTTAACCTTTACATTTCAGGGCCAGGAGATAGAAATTGACCTAGAAAAGTATCCCAAAGGTGCCAAGTCCAATGAGAAAGCTGTTTTAGTCATTGTTAACTCATTGTTATCCTGCACAGGATAAGCACGGAGGATCCCAATTTGGCTGTACCACAGTCACGAAAGGCTACAGGGACAGATCATTGCTATCCAGGGAACCATTTGGCCCCTTTAGAAATAAATTGACTACACCTGATCTGATTTGCTACGTGGCAAACTTTTAGAGTGGACACCTGATGGATACCCAGCTGAAAAACTAAAAGGTGATAGGGATAGATCCTGCAGCTTTCCTTTCAGTATAGAGTCCGCTGTGTTTACAAAGGTGCTTTTGGCAACTTGGTTTCATGTAGCTAGTCAAAGGTACGGCACAAAAGGTCGCTTTGACTTTTATTTATCTATGGTTAGCCCACCTTGTTCCCTTTCACGTTATATTATGCCTCACAGCTTGCAAAGAAGCCCTTTTCTACACAGCTCTGTGTCCCACAGGGACAGTTCACAGCATGCATCCTTGTGGCCTTTCTTCCTCAACCTCAAATCTGCGTTTTCCTGCTGGTGGCTCAGCACTTTTTCTGCTTTGCAGAAAAGCTGGTAAGTTCCTGTTAGTATCTCCACTCCTCCCCTATTCAATTATTCATATCCCAGTTTGGTTCCATAATGGATAGGGAAGGAAACACTCCAGTCATGTGACACAGTTAGGTCTAGCCATTGGGAAATGAGTATCTCCTGATTTTGGACTATGCAAGAAAAAAGAAGTCCATGAGAGTTTGGAAAAGCATAAGGTTCCAATTAGAATGATCAGAACCTACTAAATGAGTTAGTGCTGTGTAAGGTTTGCAGTAATAACTTCAGATGAAATCATTGCATTTTCTTCTGATTTAATTTTCAGTGAGGTATTAGGTAATATTTAATAGTAGTTGCCGGTAGCTTAATTTTAAAAATATGTGATACCATTGTAGACACTTGTTATTTATAGATATAATTTGGAAGGTAGTATTTCTTCTGTTCACAAATGTGATTACCCCATCACAAAAGGATTGCAAAACTGGACCTAGCAAGGACATGGTTTAGTTCTCTGTACATTGGAGAGTTCTCAAATATATCTACATAAAAATGGCTTTAGGAGAAAGAAATAGAAAGATATTCTCCAGTGTCTACCTGAACGAAACCTGACTTATACGTAAAACCCTTTGTAAGCACAAAACATTCCACTTACCAAAGGAAGAGAAAAACAAAAACTCAAAACAGGGACTGTGTTAGTCAGTTATTTCATAGCTCACTTAAACAGAGTCTGCTACTCACTTGGACACTACCAATCGAAGGGGAAATAGAAAAGATGGACATTACACTTGATTCTATAAAATGGCCTTGTGGTTCCATCTAGAGATTCGACTAGAACTGAGTTTTCTGTTAGGAACAGTGTAGCAGTCAACTAAGATGACAGCATGGATATAGCTAAGTTACAATGCCACATTTTTTTTCAGAACAAAGCATTATGTCGCTTTGACAAACTATTTTAGTCCTGATATGCTGCTCTGAAAACTTTTCATAGTAAGGACCCAGGTTGTAGGAAAACAATAATGCTTTTCAAGCACTACAAGGCCCAAAGACAATGCTTTGAGAAAAAGCATGTTGGCTGGGGGGGAAAAGGCAGGAGTGTGCCTAATAGCCAGTGGTGGGTTTCAAAAATTGTTCGAACCTACTCTGTGGGTGTAGCCTCCTTTGTGGGAGTGGCTTGCTGCCCATGTGACCGGATGGGAGTGGCTTGCCGCTCATGTGACCGGATATGAAGATGCCGACGACACTTGTCAGAACCACCTTAAATGACCTCCCACACAGCACTGCCATGCATAAGAACAGGATGTAAACTTGTTTTTTTAAAAGGCATCTTTGGTTTGCGTTAAAACAACTTCAACACACGCAATGTTCTGATTGCACCACAAACGCAGTAGTCATCCTTACCTTTCACAGAGGCACTGAGTTTTATAAATAGGAGCATGATAGCGTAGAATAATCATATCCAAGGACCAGTGGTGAGTTTCAAAAAACTTTGGAACCTCTTCTGTAGGTGTGGCCTGCTTTCCGGGTCCACTGGTGGAACCTCTTCTAACCGATTCGGTAGATTTGATGAACCGGTTCTACCGAATAGGTGCGAACTGGTAGAAACCACCTCTGCTAATAGCTGATTTTGGAACTGGAGAATCATTTCAACTGACCGATCCATTTGGGTTGCCCAGTATTTGTGTCTTGAGTAAATTACTAGCAGTCTTTGCAACCTCACTGAATTGCCTTAGAAAAAGTGGCTTCACTTTGCCTTCCTCACTTGATTATTCAGCCAGTTTTCTGATTGTAGAATTGGAGATGAGATATTTTCAAAGGACCAAACTCTAATAATAATTAATTCCTACCGGATTAAATGAAAACATTATCTTCTCTCATGTATCATTCTACAGATAGATCACGTATGGACATATTTTAGGTCTAAGTAATCATTTCTGATGGTTCCAAATTGTAGATTTTATCATAGTGCTCATTTATGATTCTAAGATACAAATTTCATATCTAACTGAAATGATATTCTACTGGGATTCCCCCTTTTTTGGGGGGGGGGGAAATAGGCCAATTTTTTCTCGACTCACAGATTCTTTGGCCATTGTTTACTTACTACTATTGTTATTTCCACTTCTCACCTATTTTCATGTTTCTGAATATAATGCCAAATTTCATTCCTTCACCAAGGGTGTGAACTTTTTGCTTCACTTCCCTTTCCTTTCATCAAAATAGTTCCTACTCTGCTCAAAGATTATTTCTTTTCTTAGAATATCTTCAAAGTGTGTCTCCTGTTCCTATTCCTGCTCGCTTTCACTTCCTTTAATAAAGCAATTGATCTTGAACATTTTATTGCCATGGTATAGTTCATCAACTAGAATACTTATATAATATTCAATGATATCATAATAATTTGGCCAATGGTTGGAACAAAGAAATCACAGATAGAAAGGCTGGGGAGCAACAGATTTTAGCCAACAGTGTGTGTGTGTGTGTGTGTGTGTGTGTGTGTGTGTGTGTGTGTGTGCGTGTAGCTGCAAAGTGTCTCAGTCGTTTTGATGTTGGGATTGATGACTAGAAAGCGGTAGCCCAGGTTCAAGACCTGAACTCCATGCAATGGAGTGAGCTCCTGTTACTTGCCCTAACTGCCAAACTAACAGTTCAAAAGCACGCAAATGCAAGTAGATAAATAGGTACCACCTTGATGGGAAGTTATAGGAGCCGAGGTGGCGCAGTGGTTAAATGCAGCACTGCAGGCTACTTCAGCTGACTGCAGTTCAGCAGTTCGGCTGTTCAAATCCCACTAGGCTCAAGGTTGACTCAGCCTTCCATCCTTCCGAGGTGGGTAAAATGAGGATCCAGATTGTTGTTGGGGGCAATATGCTGACTCTGTAAACCGCTTAGAGAGGGCTGAAAGCCCTATGAAGCGGTATATAAGTCTAACTATTGCTATTATAGTTCTCCATGACATCATGCTGGTCATCTGTCTTCAGACAGTGCTGGTTCAATGTCCTTGAAAGATGAGCAGCGCCCCCTAGAGTCAGCAACAACTAGTGAAGTAAAATCTGCAGGGACACATACACATCAGAGAGGGGTTCCTACCAGTTCACACCGGTTCGGTAGAACCGGTTCATCAAATCTACTGAACTGGTTAGAAGAGGTTCCACCAGTGGACCTGGAAAGCAGGCCATACCTACAGAAGAGGTTCCAAATTTTTTTGAAACCCACCACTGATACACATACACATACATAAAATGTTGAATTTAGGGGAAGAATACTTTTTTCCCTATGCCTTTCCTTTCTCATTTTCCCTCCACTTTTCCTTTTTCAGGGTTTCCAGACTTTTGAACCAGCAGGGGATACCCGTAGCACAATATATTTGTAGTCCAATACATTCTTATCTCTGGAAACACGTTGAGGTGTTCCACATATAATCTCGCTACTAAATATATCCTACCGAGTAAACTACAAGAAAGAGCAGGTCCAGGAAAATAAGGTGTATTTCTCCTGCTGCGCTTCAAGTCTAGCTGGAGAGCAGTTTCTTATGCATTCCTTTAGTGGTTGTAGAGATTTAAAAATAATAAAACAAACAAATAAAATCAGAGAGCTTGCCAGACTTGGCCTGGATCAGTGTGCCAACATTTCAAGCTAGGCTGCCATCCTGCAATAACAGCTTCAACATTTCTTGGCCAGAGAAAAGCACTTGCTAATCTGATAGCAAGATTGAAGGAAAAGTTTCAGAAGCTTGCCGATCTTTCTCCTACATAATTATAGGAGTTATACAGTTTAGCATGCCTAACTAGGGTTTAATTGCCCCTTGCCACAATGCCATTCATTTGATTCACAGCTGGTGAAACCAACATCCTGGAAGAGGAAAGAGCATACCACGGTGTTTTCCAAACTTGGCAACTTTTAAGATGTGTGGACTTCAACTTCCAGAATTCCCTAGCTAGCAGCAAGCTGGTCTTTAAAGTTCAGAACATCTTCAAGTTGCCAAGTTTGAAAAGCATTTCATATAGAGTGGCTTATGACTTACAGATTAAATAGGTTGCAGGGTGGGAGGATTGCTTTCCAGAAACTTGGGTTATAAACAGGGGTGAAATGCTACTGGTTCGGAGCAGTTCGCCTGAACTGGTAGTAAAAATGCTACCGGTTCACCCAAACCGGTAGTCAAAAAATTCGTGACCTGACAAATGTGCGCATGACAAAAGCGCACCAATGAAACTGCGGCAAGAAAACCGTGACATCATAAACCCGCCCACAACAACGCGCCGACAAAACTGCACCCACAAAAGCGTGATTTAAGTTAAGATAAGGGTTAGGTTCAGGGTTAGGTTCAGGGTTAGGTTTAGGGTTAGATTCAGGATTAGGGTTAGATTCAGGGTTAGGTTTAGGGTTAGGTTAGGTTTAGGGTTAAGTTTAGGGTTAGGTTTAGGGTTAGGTTTAGGGTTAGGTTTAGGGTTAGGTTTAGGGTTAGGTGTAGGGTTAGGTTTAGGGTTAGGTTTAGGGTTAGGTTAGGTTTAGGGTTAAGTTTAGGGTTAAGTTTAGGGTTAGGTTTAGGGTTAGGTTTAGGGTTAGGTTTAGGTTTAGGTTTAGGGTTAGGTTAGGTTTAGAGTTAAGTTTAGGGTTAGGTTTAGGGTTAGGTTTAGGGTTATGTTTAGGGTTATGTTTAGGGTTAGGTTTAGGGTTAGGTTTAGGGTTAGGTTTAGGTTTAGGTTTAGGGTTAGGGTTAGGTTCAGGGTTAGGTTTAGGGTTAGGTTTAGGGTTAGGTTCAGGGTTAGGTTTAGGGTTAGGTTTAGGGTTAGGTTTAGGGTTAGGTTTAGGGTTAGGTTAGGTTTAGAGTTAAGTTTAGGGTTAGGTTTAGGGTTAGGTTTAGGGTTATGTTTATGGTTAGGTTTAGGGTTAGGTTTAGGGTTAGGGTTAGGTTTAGGGTTAGGGTTAGGGTTAGGGTTAGGGTTAGGGTTATTAGGTTATTATTACTTGTTTGTTGAAGGCACGCTTTTGTCGGCGCGCTATTGTCGGCACGCTTCTGCGCTCGTTCGGCGGCACGATTTCGACCTTGTGGTTTTCTTGCCGCGGTTTCATTGGCGCGCTTTTGTCGAGCGCGCATTTGTAGATGAACCAAAAAATTGCTACCAGTTTGGGTGAACTGGTATCTCTGTTGATCAGCTGTGACACATGATTTATATTAGCTGATCATTGGAAATACTGTGGATTTTCCCCCATCGCTGTTCTACTTACCTTTGAAGGTGCGCTTGGTAGCTGGCTTCACCCACCACCCTGATGTCATCATGTTGTTTTTGATGCTCTGCATATGCGCAGAAGGTCCTACCGCGAACTGGTAGTGAAGATAAGTTGATTTCACCCCTGGATATAAATTACTTTATTTTTGTTGAAAACCAACTCCACCTCAGTGACTCTTTAGCACTCTCTTCTCTACAATTCACACACACATGAAAATTAAATGGATATTCTCAGTCATCCAGGTCTCAAAGGTGCTTTTGCAAAAGGCGACTGGACCACGTTTTTCCCTTGAGGAGGAAGAAGATGTTTTACTTCTCATCCAAGAAGTTTCATCAGCTGTGGCTGGATAGTGGTGGTGATAGTAATAGCAGTTAGACTTATATACCGCTTCATAGGGCTTTCAGCCCTCTCTAAGCGGTTTACAGAGTCAGCATATCGCCCCCACAGTCTGGGTCCTCATTTCACCCACCTCGGAAGGATGGAAGGCTGAGTCAACCTTGAGCCGGTGAGATTTGAACCGCCAAACTGCAGATAGCAGTCAGCTGAAGTGGCCTGCAGTACTGCACCCTAACCACTGCGCCACCTCGGCTCTGATGGGAGAGATGGAAGGAACCCCCTCAACCATCCAGTCAGAACTGATGAAGCTTCTTGGATGAAAAGTGAGTCCTCCTTCTTTCTCAAAGGAAAAAAAAGTATAGTCCACATTTGATAGTCTAGTAGTACTTTTTCTACTAACCAAATACATTGACAGGCATATTTTTTCCTGAGCTGTAGCCTTCTTCATGGGGAAAAAGTACTACTAGATTCTTGA